>NW_026853201.1:0-124228 GCF_026571515.1 Ruditapes philippinarum
TCGGATATGTATTGTAATCATGTCGAGTACAACAAAACAAACAAAATGGCATATCTTGTCATAAAGAAACAAAATTAATGTTGAAAATGTAAAAGTTTTATTAGTATTGTCAGTTAAACCATTAACACAGTATTTGCGTCACCATTTAAACAGTTTGCATTTTTTCTGACAGTGACACCCCAAAACAATTTCTCTGACTCGCTTCATACCAGAGTAGTGTTGGTAATAAAATCAGAGGTTTTTTATTCATACCTGGATAAGCAATATAATATTTAAAAAATTTTGTAACTAAAACATTTGTATAAATATATTTATCTTCAGTGTTTATTTTAAATTATATATATAATATAGGTATGCTGCTTTAGTGCCCGTCTACACCTATCCAAGTCTTGAATGCAAGTATCATATTCTCTTGTATTGGATAGTGTAGACACCCTACTTGAATGAGTTTTAAAGAGAAATTATATGACATCCAAGAAGATAATTCCTTGCAAGAAAGTTAGAACATGTTCTATTTTTCTACAAGTTTTTGGCTGTCAAGACACTGATAACACCGGTTTGACACAAAACATGTGCCCCGAAGGTGTGATAGTGTTGTTTTTTTTATTATTTTCTGACTTTTTGTTGTGATTCAGTGTACATGTCCTTTGAATTTCAGTTAATGATTACAATGTCTTGGTCAAAGGAACAAATCAATACGCTGATACACAGAAGAGCAAAAAAATAAAATAAATAAAAATAAATACATTGTAAAAAAATAAACAAGAGCTCTTTTTCAAGTAGAGTCAAAATGGATTTAAAATGATCTTGTTCATTTAGATGAATAAGTTTCATCAAACAAAATAAATTTTTGTCACATTTTTTTCAAATTTAAAAAAGAATGAACGCATTTACTCCATTCTGTTTTAGCTAATTGCATCATTTCCCCGCTTCTTTTCACATATTTTACAGAAACATGATAGTCTTGCAAAGACAAAGCTATAAATCCTGGGCTATCTTAATGAGACATTTCAGTAAAAATTGTGCCTGAAAAAATGTTGAAAGGGCCGTTTATTTAGCTTATCTAAATGTGACATGTAAGAAACTTGAATAGGTGTAGACACGGCCTAAGAATCAGTAAATCCCAGTCAGCTAAGGATGTATTATTCTTTGCATTTTTAAATAAGTATAGAACAATAGTACCAACTACTTAGACATATATATTCAGTATGATTTTATTTTCCTTTTTAGCTCGACTATTCGAAGAATATGAGAGCTATTGTAGTCGCCCCGGCGTCGGCGTCTGCGTTGGTTAAAGTTTTTTGTAAAGTCAAATATCTCAATTATCGCTTGAGATATTCAATTGAAACTTACAATACTTCTTTATAGTAACAAGGTACATCAGATTAACAAGTTCGATAACTCTGCCTACAATATTGACAGAATTATGCCCCTTTTTAACTTAGAAATTCCGGTTAATGTTTTTTGTAAAGTCAAATATCTCAATTATTGCTTGAGATATTCAATTGAAACTTACAATACTTATTTATAGTAACAAGGTTCATCAGATTGACAAGTTGGATAACTCTGCCTACAATATTGACAGAATTATGCCCCTTTTTAACTTAGAAATTTCGGTTAAAGTTTTTTGTAAAGTCAAATATCTCAATTATTGCTTGAGATATTCAATTGAAATTTACAATACTTTTTTTATAGTAACAATGTACATCAGTGTGCAAAATTGCATAACTCTGCCTGCAATATTTGCAGAATTATTTGCCCCTTTGAAACTTAGAAATTTTGGTTAAAGGTTTAAGGTCTTCAAAGATATTTACTTGAAACTTTACACATGCACCTAGGGTCATAATTGGAGGGTCATAATTTTATGTCACTGACCAAGTTCCATGCATTAGGCTGATTCATATCCCCTTTTCTACTTTAAGTTTCTTGGTTAATGTTTACATGCAAGTTTTACATATCTCAATAACTATTTAAGATATTTATTTAAAACTTCACATATGCATTAAGGGTCATAATTGTAGGTCACTGACAAAGATCCATAATTCTATCTTGCGTTTAGGGTGATTTTTCTCCCCTTTTTCAACTTAGAAATTCATGGTAAAGTTTTGCTTGTAAGCTGTTATCTCATTAACTACTGAAGGGTTTGTGCCTTTTTTGGGACAATTTTTATACCCCCACAAACGAAGTTTAGGGGGGGTATATAGGAGTCAGCTTGTCGGTCGGTCGGTCGGTCGGTCGGTCGGTCCGTCGGTCGGTCCACATCATGGTTTCCGGACGATAACTAGAGTTTGGAATGAGGTATTGTAATCAAACTTGGTATATAGCAACCTTATGTGAAAACTCCGGCTGGTATTGCATTTGGACCCCCTGGGGTCAAGGTCAAGGTCACCGTTACTAAAAATAGAAAAATGGTTTCCGGACAATAACTAGAGTTAGGAATGAGATATTGTTATCAAACTTGGCCTATAGAAAGCTTATATGAAGGCCTGGGTTGGTATTGCATTTGGACCCCCTGGGGTCAAGGTCAAAGTCACCGTTACTAAAAATAGAAAAATGGTTTCCGGACGATAACTAGAGTTAGGAATGAGATATTGTTATCAAACTTGGTGTATAGCAAGCTTATATGAAGACCTGGCTTGGTATTGCATTTGGACCCCCTAGGGTCAAGGTCAAGGTCACCGTTACTAAAAATAGAAAAATGGTTTCCGGACAATAACTAGAGTTAGGAATGAGATATTGTTATCAAACTTGGTGTATAGCAAGCTTATATGAAGACCTGGCTTGGTATTGCATTTGGACCCCCTAGGGTCAAGGTCAAGGTCACCGTTATTTAATGGTTTCCGGACAATAACTAAAGTTAGGAATGAGATATTGTTATCAAACTTGGTGTATAGCAAGCTTATATAATGACCTGGGTTGGTATTGCATTTGGACCCCCTGGGGTCAAGGTCAAGGTCACTGTTACTAAAAATAGAAAAATCTCCAGACAATAACTAGAGTTAGGAATGAGATATTGTTATCAAACTTGGGGTATAGCAAGCTGATATGAAGACCTGGGTTGGTATTGCATTTTGGCCCACTGGGGTCAAGGTCACTGTTACTAAAAATAGAAAAATGGTTTTCTGACAATAACTTGAGTTAGGAATGAGATATTGTAATCAAATTTGGTGTATAGCAAGCTTATATGAAGACCTTGGTTGGTATTGCATTTGGATCCCCTAGGGTCAAGGTCACTGTTACAGTGTTACTAAAAATAGAAAAATGGTTTCCGGATAATAACTAGAGTTAGAAATGAGATATTGTATTCAAACTTTGTGAAAAGCAAGCTTATTTAGAGACCCCAGTAGGGATTACAATTAATTGAAATATTTCTTTGTACACAGTTGATAGTTTGTGTTCAAATTTTTCTTCAGACTACTTATTTTTCAAAAAGTCAAAGTTGCTGGTGGGGGTATTAATCACCTTCAGTGATAGGTCTAGTATGCATTCATAATAATAAAGCAGTGATTTACTCGATAAAACATCTAAATAATAAGCCTTTGTACCTATTCTGTCAATTTTATGTATTCATAGGTAATTTGTATTATTATACTCAATAAAACACCCTTGTGACAACCTTCCGAATAGTCAAGCCAATACTGTATAATTAGACTCTCTCTAAGGCCTATAACATGAATTTATAAAAAAAAAATAGCCCTTTTGTGAACTTAGAAAATTTAACATTATCAAGGCTCTTTTACTATCAAACACTAAGAATAGTCGAGCGTGCTGTCCTACCGACAGCTCTTGTTTTTCATGCCTTAAGTTTTATATAGTAGACTCTTATCATAAGTTTTTTTTTAATTTTTATTTTATTTGACGATTTAAAATCTTTTTACACTATGACTTGTATGATGTTGTCTTTCTGTTGACCATGGTCAATTTCTTTATATATGATGTTTTTTTTTTTAATGCATTGTACAATTCCTGCTTTTCCCAAAGACGAATTTTGGTGTGTTTGCAGATGAACTTAATGTTCAGATGAACTTAATGTTCACACAAAGTTTTCACAAATTATTAGTGCCATGCATAAATAATATACATGTACATACAGTTTGTGCAGGCTGGCCTGGCTCTAAAGTAGAGGCAAAAGTTAACAGTCAATTCCTGCAGGTTAAGTGTAATTTGTCAACAAATAATGTGAACTGGATTTATCTATATGTGTTTCCAAATTATAATGTCTAGTCATACTTCTTCATACATTTGAAATCCTTTATATTATACTAACTGTGTTAAGGCCTAATTTCAGAAATATTTAGATTATATGTTTGGTATGTTTATTATTTTTGAGATATTAAGAAAATAAAAGAGAATTAAAACCTTCAATTTTGTTATATTTACATTGTGGATTGATGATAAGCAAATTTGTATGTCAATACTTTTTATTCTCCTATGGGGGATATAGTGCTTATACTGGCCATACATGTTGTATGTGTGTTAGAATTTATGTATAGTTTGTATCCCAACTTTATCCATTACATTCAAAATTTGGTAGCCAAGGTCACCAAGGTAAAAGATGCGTCTTGTCAAGGTCACAACAATGAAATAAACTTGGCATTTTTGTCACATAAGTGCAGAAAAGTGTATGTCTGGTCCTGAACTTCTGCAAGCATGTTTGGACTTAAAACAGGTCAGCCATGATCACTCTTAAAGACCATTGATTTGAGATGCAGTTCTGGGAAAGATCATAATTCTTCAATGCAGAATAAATTACATTACATTTGGTGTGTTAAAAGCTGCAGTTTGTTTGTAGATGTCTTGTAGCAAAATATTAAAAGTCCCTGTACCTTAAAAATATTTGTCTTAAATGATAAACTGGATTTTTAAAATGAAGAATTATCAGTATCAGAAGTTACAAAAAGCGTACTTATAAAGATATGACCAAATTTAACAATTCATGTAAATAAAGGGGCATAATTATTTAGAACTATATTTCTGATGTGCTCATATTTTCAATAGAAAATGAAGTGTATTACTTTAAAACTTAATACGTAATACCCATATAAAAAATTTTTGTACAAATATAGCAAATTCTTAAAAAATTGTGTTAGAGGAAACGGACATGTGACTGAATACAATTTTGGTTTTACAGTATGTTTACTTTGTTACATCCTTAATTACACTATACAGGATCCTTCAGTTCTGCACTCACACAGTTTACTGTCAGTCTATATAAATGACCCCGTAAATTTCAATTCCCAGGGACATAATATAGCTTTTGAAAAGGACCACAAGATGATGCTACATGCCAATAATCTAAACTATTGGTATTGTAGTTTCTGAGGAAAGACAAATTATAGTTCTTTGGATCAGACTTGAACCATTTAGGTCAACCAAATATCATCCCTGTTGATGCAAATCCTCCTAGTGGTTTAGGTGTAGATGCTATTTATTAAGAATTCAGCTTAAAAAAAATCAAACCTATTACAAATAGCTCATTCGTTTCTCCAAGACCAAGGTATGCACCTTTAAGGTTAAGATCAGTCTTTAAAATTTATTACTAGATTTGTTGTCAAAATATTTGGGACAGGTCTTCACCAGTATGGCTATGTGTTGCATGCAAGACCCACATCTGCATCTTCTATAGTCAAAAGTTTTATTTGTAGGTTATATGTTAAATCTGGCCCAGCTTATAACATTTGGCACGATGATTGGTAAAATATTCGGCTTGTGTTTTCACCACTCAATGTTTCATACACAATATTCAGGGGCATACTCTTGTGACACATCTTAATACAGTTGCCATACAAAGATACAGCAGATTCTCCTCTAATATTTCAAGACACTGATTGGCCAATTGTTAAGAACCACTTTCCATTCCATTCATGAAAATATAAAGGAATACAAAGTCGCAGGCAATGATGAAATTGACAAAAGTGACTGGCAACTGAATTGGTCAGCACTTAACAGCTTCAAAGAATGTTACACTAAATTAGTGGATAAAATGAAAAACAATCACTATGGAAACTGATGAAAATGTTTTATTGTTTTAAAAGATGATAATGAATGCTCACAGCTACAATAAAATCATTGATGAACAACAAACTACAACATTACTTGTACACGGTCACATCTACACTATACCAACAAGTATACTACTATCACATACATGTATTTACTTCCATAACTTTCTTATACCAATTCTCACTTCTAATTATAGCATGTTATGATGGCAGATTAACTATGTACATTAAAATGTGATTATGGAACTTTTTGTACATTATACTTGGATGGAAATGATAAATGTGGCTATGTCACTGATTTTTATCAACATGTAAAAAAAAAAAACACACAATATTTGATCAAGGACCTTACTGTTCATCATACATAAATGAAAAATTTGGATATGACTCAACTCAACAATGTGACAAATTGAGAACTAATTAATTTGCATTTTACATCTTAGCACAACTAAAATGTTAAAGGATTTTCACCTAACTTAGCACATAACTGTTTTCCCTCAAAATTGAACATTGAACTCATAAAAGTACATGTATAAGGTTTCACCATAATTAAAGATCACAATGTTAATGTTCATGGAAATATATTTATAGATTTCTGCATTTATTTGTGTAGTATGTAACTTCCGTTACAAAATATATGCAACAAAGACTATTTTTAAAACTATAGAAACTGGCAAAATACTGAAATTTATGCATGGAAATAAAACACATTGCTTTGGTAAAATGTGGATGCATAATAAATTGTACTGTCTTTGTATGATTATGTATATGGACACTTTAACCATTGCATTCTTCATGAAAACACAGGATGTTCTTTAATACTTAGTACAGAAATTATAAGCACAATTAACCCTTCCGCTGCTGAAAACATTGTGTTTAGCCTTTGCCACCAGTTGTGACCAGAAGGTTCAGGGTTAACAATAAAACATTTATAATTGTTCTAGCCAATCATATTACATAACACATAACAAAATAAAATAAGTTTTAAAATGTCAATTTTGCTGCTAATCTGTTTGTACTAAAGATCATTTGTCTGGAAACCTTTATAAAACAGGTCATATATTATTCACTACCACAAAACTTTCCTTTTTCGTCTTTTCAGCATAATTAATATCAAGGAACAGATGTAAGGTACTAGAGAAATTGTTATTTTTGTTCAGAAGACTTTTTAAACGACAGATAACAATCTTTCTAATCTTTTTGTGGCGTTCTACTTCGACTTCTTGCTTCTCTTTCATCGCCATGACCTCCTGACCTTGAACGAGAACGGCTGTACGACCTTGACCTATGAATATTACAACAGCATAATTAAGAGCAAAACAATAAGTTAACTAGCAATGTTTCATGCTTTGTTTTATGTCATGCTTTCCATTGGAAAATTAAATTATATTTTGATAATTTCACAGTAAAATTATAAAATATAATTTCAACTGTTGCTGGACTATATCAGAATGCGGATGAAAAGAATATATATCTTAAATAGGAGGAAAAATTGTCAGAAATATATCATGTCATGAGCAAAAAGTACTTGATAATTAGAAGCACATGAATATCTTCTGTACAGTATCATTTAATTCATAAAGTTTTACAGCATTATTTTCACCAAGAACAATGTGACTGTGACTCAATGAAAATTTTAGTTCAATATACATGTATAGAGGATATTTGTTTCTTTTGAACAAAAGATCAAATAATCTTCTACTCACAGGCACCAGCCCTTTGATTTTCACTTGTTACTCTGCCACTTATGAAAATAATACAGCTGGTGTTCAATCTGTGACAAAATATTTTGATCCAACATGCGAAACAAATATCCTCTATATATTGAATTAAAATGCTAATATTTCACTCCACACCGACTGAGGTAACCTCAAACAGTTTGGACTAGGAAAGCAGTATGTTTACGTTGAATTGAAATGGTAACATTAAATTTTTTACTGAACTGAAACATTACACTAACTTTAAGATAACCTCTGACAAGGATGTAATATGTTTAAGTTAACTGAAATGATACATTCTACATTACACTGACTATTAAAGTAACCTCTCACATTATGTTGAACTATTGATATAACTTTTTATATAATTAATTAACTTTTTATATATAATGCTGAACTAAGATGTACCCACTTTCAAGTAAAATTAAACAAGGGATGTACCATTTCACTCAACATTGAACTAACTGCGGTTACAAGTTCACAACAAGTCTTATCTAGTGCCACTTTGTATGGTGATCAAGAAGTAGCAAGTACTTGGGAATCATTCATGTCAAAATGAAACTTTGATAAACTTGCATTACAAGCACATCATTTTTTCTGTGTCATGCATTGTAAATCTTTTGAAATTAACATTTCAAACAACTTATCAATAATTTAAGAACAAGAAGATATTTAATTAATAAACTGTTTGGTTTTTATAAATTACTTAAACAGTTGAAAAATCATAACTACACAAATCAGCTCATATTTGATTGAGATTTTTTCCCCATTTAACCAACGAATTTATATAAGAATATGTATTTGTTCCAGTAAATCATTCCAACACCAATACTATCCTGAAAGTACCTGTATAACCTATCAACTACTTATCAGTGGTGGTATCCTCAAATGGTTAACATGTCTAAACTTAAAATTTAAGGATTGTTGGCCATTTTGGTTCAAACCCAGTCCAGGGCAAGCTGTTGTTTCCATGAGCAAGACACTTTACACTCATTACTTAGTACTTGTTGATTCCAGAAAAAGTATTTGAGTGTTTTAATAAGCTTCCAACAAAATTAAAGTATAATAAATTAGACTAATTTATAATAGTATAAACTAAACTACTAGTAGATAGCTAGAAAATATACACTAGTCACTTGAAAAATTTATTCTATTCTCAAGTTCTAGGACCTTATTATTAAATGGTAAAATTCATTTATTCATTTTACAAGCAAATGACCCTCCTAGCAGTTTTTTTAAAGTTTTATTTAACAATATACAAGAAAACGTCAAGATTCATGAAATTTCAAATGGTCGCTGGAACAGCTTCATGGAAGGCAAAACAAAAAGTGTGTGGATGTAAGATGGTAGTTGTAAATGGGAAAGAGGTTAAGTAAGACGTCAGTTAGTCGTTGTACCTGTTAGATCGTGACCTGCTTCTAGAACGTGTGTATGAACGGCGACCTCGGCTCCTTGATCGTCTATAAATAAAGTTCAAGAATATCCATGTCATATTCTTCAGTAACCAGGTATTTTACTTGAATGTTTGAAAATCCTAAATTAAGGAATAATCCTTGAAAACTTTTATCCCATGTATTGTGCAATCTAAAATCTTATTATATACTATTTCCTAAAACATTTAAGTTAAAAGAAAACTGCATGTATATATTTAAAACCAATGGGCAATGATTTAACATCAGACCCAATACTTGCACTATTTAATATATTAACAGATGAAATAATATAGAAGCACTTACTTCTTCTCATAGCTCCTGGAACGTGATTTCCTGAAATTGCAAAAAAAATTACAATACTTCTTTAGTAAATATACCTTAAGGGAAACCTTTCTGGAGTTCATAAACTATATTTTCCTTAAGCCTGATTGTTCAAAGTTGAAACTTATTTGAACCACATTGAGTTGGCTTCCTGGAACTAACCAGTATTGGTGTCATATGACTAAAACATGGCAATGTCCCAGTACTTCTCAAATTCTAATCTTGCACCCTTACCACTGCACACCTGTCCATTAGTAAAAAAAGTCCAAATGTTGCGCAATGTTATTTTATATAAAAGATACACCAGAAAATTACTTTCAATCTTCTATCTTGATATGGTATCAATTCACATATCTAAGGTATCATTTCATTTTAAATCTGTTTTTATCCTACACAGAAAAACTCTTTACTCATCATATTTTCAAGTTGCAAACATTAAATACCTATCCTAAAATAAGAAGGTAAGAAATGTGCAAAGACAAAATAACACTTAATTACAGCCATGATCTATGTGCATTTAAAGAACATAGAACCCACCTCCTGTCATAACTTCGTGACCTGGAGCGGTGCCTGCAAATAAAAGCCATCTTCAACATCAAGGCACTAGCCATCACAAAGTAACATACCTTTCTAACAGATATGCTTGAATAGTTGCTATAATGTACTATACCATTCAATATTACCATCCACAACTACCATAATTGTTTTTGACAGTTGAGATGCTGATAAATTCGAAAACATTGCTCTGTATTATATGATTTTTGTCAAAGAGCTTTAGTTGTTTAAAAGAATATAAGATCTTGAAGAATTTCATAACAGCTCTAAGCTCTATCACTGTATTTTATTGCATAGCTTTTTAAACTGTTAGAAAACTACTTCAGTCAAGTCAAGTTTATATAAAATAGAAAATTGCATTATGGTACGATATATAAAACTTGCTTATATCAACTATGAAAAAATATTCAAAATAAAATTTTTGGTCACCTTCTGTCATAGCTTCTTGATCTTGATCGACGTCTGAAAAATATTGAAAGGTAATGTCTGTGTAATAAAAAACTAGTCAACAAACCCAACATTTTATCATAACAAGAAATTGAATAGCATTCATGATCCTTCTTTAAATTTTCAAACCACAGTTATCAAGAAAAGATGGCGTAACTCGACACTCTCAAACAAAAACATCTACAAATCTAGTGAGTACATGCTCATGTAAAACATCAGTGTTTGATGATAGGTCTGTTAATGGGTCCCGTTTCAAACACTAAATTTCCAAAAAAAATAATTAAAAATTCTCATATACAATTTTATAAATTTTGTTAATTTTGTAGAGGGACTCCAAAGTCAAGAAACAACCAACAATTGTAATGAAACAAATAAAACATACAGATGTGTGTAATAATTGCAAGGTCAGCATAAACACCCTTTCAGTCAGTAAATTCAGCTTTATTCTTTTTAATACCAAAAAAGCTCTCAACACCACCAACAGAGTTCTAAATTACATGTATATTTATGCAATTAAAGCAGTGAAAGAGCTTTATGTACTACAAACACATGTACTTAATCAGCCATTTACAACAAAATCAACATTAAATGATTTTTTACAAATTATTTCATGCTTTCCAGTGTTTTACTGTAATATATCAGGTGATTATATTCTGATAAACCACTAGTGAAATTTATAAAATATAATTTTCACTGTAGCCGGACTATATCTGAATGCAGATGAAAAGAATATCATAACTAAATGGCATAAATAACTGGCAAAAATAAATGCTGTCATACATCAATTTTGCTTCTTAAGGAAAAGAAAGCCGATGTCATCATACATCATGTTGAAAATGAAACAAAATTATAAAAATTTAACAGAACTATATTTCAAAATTGATGATGTGACGTCATGATGCGATGATGTCATAAAGGAGAATGCACGACGTTACGTGGAAAAATCAGTTTGTTTTGGGTTTTATGTCACATCGACACAGTATAGGTCATATCGTGACGTTCCAGCTTTATTGGTGGAGGAAGACCTCAGGTGCCCTTCCGTGCATTATTTCGGGCACCTGAGTAGAACCACCGACATTCCGTAAGCTAGCTGGATAGCTTCCTCACAGAAACAAGAGCTGTCACAGGAGACAGCGAAGCTCGACTAATAAAATACTGGACGCAGTAAGGAGGACAAAACTATGAAAGAAAAATCAATTATGTATAATTATGTATTAAGTTATAGTAAAAAAAATAACATTTGTTAACATAAATTCCAAGATCAAGGGGAATAATTCTAGAAATAGTCATGCTAGAGTTATGGACCTTTTCACACAACATTTGTGTAATGATAAGAAATATATATTTGAAGTTTGAAGTAGATACCTTAAAAAGTAAAGAAGTTATCATATTTCTTAAAGAAAATCCTAAGTTCAAAGAGAGATAAATCTGTAAATATTGCTTTAAGAGTTATGAACATTGTCACATAAAATGTAATTGATGATAAGGAATAAGTATTTGAAGTTTGAGGTAGATACTTTTAAAAATAAAAAGTTATAATAAAAAATAACATTTTTCTAGTAAAAAAATCTAAGTTTATGGGGAGATAATTCTTGCAATATTGGTGCTAGAGTTATGAACCTTGTCACATAAGATGTGGATGATGATTACGTAAATATATTTGAAGTATGAAGTTGATCCCTTTAGAAATAAATAAGTAACAGTAAAAAATAATATTTTTTATGGAAAATTCTAAGTTCAAAGGGAGATAAATCTCAAAATATTGGTGCTAGAGTTATGAACCTTGTCACATAAGATGGGGATGATGATAACGTAAATATATTTGAAGTATGAGGTTGATCCCTTAAGAAATAAAGAAGAAACAGTAAGAAATAGCATTTTTTGAGGAAAAATTCTAAGTTCAAGGGGAGATAAATCTGAAAATATTGGTGCTAGAGTTATGAACCTTGTCACATAAGATGGGGATGATGATAAGGTAAATATATTTGAAGTATGAGGTTGATCCCTTACGAAATAAAGAAGAAACAGTAAGAAATAGTATTTTTTAAGGAAAATTCTAAGTTCAAGGGGAGATAAATCTGTAAATATTGGTGCTAGAGTTATGAACCTTGTCACATAAGATGTGGTTGATGATAAGGAACATATATTTGAAGTTTGAAGTTGATACCTTAAGAAATGACAAAGTTATAGTGAAAAATATTTTACTGCACCAAAACTTTAATCTAAAATCTGGACGCGGACGCCGACGCCGGGGCGAGTAGGACAGCTCTCCATATACTTCGTATAGTCGAGCTAAAAATCAGTAAAAAATACTTAATCACATAAAATAAAAAGAAAAATTATTTGTTTTAAATATAAGATTGAAATATATTTCATTCATAAACACCAGCTATTATAAAGAGCAAATTTATGTGCACTATGACAAACATTAATTATTAAAGTTTATCCCCAAGAATTATTTTTTAGTAAATCAGACAATCAATACCTTGGACTTCTGCTGTATGATCTTCGTCTTCTGTCGTCATGGCGACTTCTGTATGGTGACCTTCTAGATGACCTTTCCTTCCCCCTCATTTGATTTGGTGCTGAAAATTTATTTCCATTTTACCATAAAATTCTAAACTTTATAAGAATATAGTACAAATGTATTAATAAATGAACTCTGATGAAGAGATATCTTATTTTTTGTAATTCTTAACCCTTGCACCATTCATCTTGTTTTATCTCAAAAATAATTTTGTAAAATTTCAAAACAAAAACACCTTTTAACATCATCTTTAAAGCAGCATGCCTTCAGATTTATGCTAAATTTCATGAAAATTTTGAAAATGTGAATATTGTAAAATCAGTCATTCATGGCATGTAACACTTGAATTGTAAATATGTTTACTTTTATTAAAATCTAAGTACATTTTTCTTACTGTTGATTTTCTTGAACTTGTTTGGCTTATGTGAACACATGCAGGTTTAATGGGAATTATTTCATATCAATTCATTTTACAAACTAGAGATACCAATATATTGCTTCACAAGATTAAAACTGCTATAACACATTTTTTCGTCTATATATTTTTCATCAAGACAGTTCAGGCGATAATTTCTATGATAATCCATATACTAAATTCTAAAATTACTTTTTCGATCTCCTCTGGCAAATTCGATCTCCAACTCTCTTCCAAAGAATCTAGTTCTGTCCAAATGATACAGGGCATCGTCAGCATCTCGTGGATCTTCAAATGTTCACCTGGTTAAGGACTTTAGCTATACACTTAAAATTTCTCAAAATCTGTTTTTACTCCCTCAACTGAACGAGTAAAATGCTCGAGTTCAAAATTTATGTTTGTCTACAGAATTAGTGATTTCTTTTTAATAGCCAATTTAAAAAAAGCACCATCGCCCATCAAAACCAATACCCCACATTAAATGGTGTTTTTTAATATTTTCACCCAATTATAGTACTTTTTTCCCCCCTTAAAACATTGACAGTGACTTAAACCACAGAAAGCAGTATGGATATAAGCAGGGCTATCCTTGTTTTCATTATGATTTAATCAATAGTAAAATTTTTCAAACCTTGCTAATTTTGATTTTGACCCTAAAATAAAACCTAATATACCCACCACCTTTTCCTAACTTGTGATGAATATTTCAAACATGATCAAATTTTAAGACAAATATATGTTAAATACTTTTAGAAGCTAATGTTGTCATGTCAAACAGAACAGGGCTTGTTCAAACAATAAACACATATCCAAAACAACCTTCTATAAAATAAAATTTGAACCTCAATTAAAAGCTTTATGGAAAACATTAGAACATTTTTCTTTTTATCAGGCTTTACATTTTTATATGCAGCAATAAACATACACTTTATGGCCAATGCTAATGTTTCTTTTAACAAGATAAGAGGCCTAAAAGATTTACACTAGAAAGTTCCATAAGGAAGATTTGTTTAAAGATAGTTTTCAAATTATACCAAATCACTTTAACTGAGAGATAAATCTGCTTATAAAACATGGGTATGAAGTCTTCTTTTTCAAAATGGATATTTGTTCTACACCTGCCCTTAAGTTTCTGTAACTGCAAAAATCTTTGCCATGCTTTACTGTTACAAATCTTTACCCCCTTTTTCTTTAATTTTTTGTTATAAATCTGTAACCCAGTCTTGTCCATAGCCATTGTACTTTTTCCCCACTGTCTTGTATGTCTGTAAACTTGTGTAAACTTGCTCTGTCTGTACTGTACTTGAATGATTCTGTACACTAACCCTTGTTTGAATCTTGTTGGGACTTGTTTTACTTTACTTTGTGCCCTAGTCATGCTTTACTGTACTTTGAATCTTTTGCTTGTTTGACAATTGAAATTGTAACTTTTATTTAAAAAAATGTTATTAAAATTTTAAAACAAATTTAAAATTTTTTATATAAAACTCCTTAAATGCCCTTTCCCAAATATAAATCATTATTTTTCCCCACTGAAATTAATGATATTGTTTGATAAAAGCAGAAATAGATAAAAGAAAAGAAGAAAAAATCTGGTATTTAGAAAGGTGCCTGTCATTCAAGATGAATAACTAAAACTTACTTTAAACATACTTCATATTTTACAGAGTAAATAAACAACATCTTTTATCATGATATACACATGTATTACTCACTGTACACTTTTACCAACTGTACCGGATGGGGGACCTTGAGCCATTGCAAGACCTGACCGATATATACGTTTTATACCGATGCAAATTGTGACATTTCTTTACTTTCTTGACCTTTTCCATGTCTCAAACTATCCAGTCTGTATGTTTAATGCAGACTTGAAAACGAGACCATGTGACTGTTACTTTAACTGTACTTGTCTGTAACTTTAACTTGTCTGGTGCTTTAAGGCAGAAATCAACCTGTCTTTACTTTAAAATGCGCACTTGTGGCTGTATTTTGAACTTTTTGACTTTGCTTTATCTTTACCTTTACTTGTCTTGAATTTCTATCAATATTATGAAAACAATAGCATTAATATAATAATATAATAGATTCGACTAAAATATCATATAATCATTACAACAATTTTATACATTGAAATTGTTTGTCCATCCTGGGATCTGTGTATTTTGTTCCTGAAATAAACATACAACAAAGAAGGATATTGAATATATGCAAATCCTCTTGGTCTTCTTGTGTAGTAATCTAGTGGTACGTAAACATCCGAGAGTGGTCCATACTTCCCAAACATCGATCTTAGCTCTTCTGGCCTGTTAAAAAATATATACACATGTCTATTAGATGAATCATAATTACACGTAAAACTTGCAAGAAATGTTGTAAAATCTCACTGAACTAATGAAAGGTCTTGTCCCAAGGGTTGTTGTGGCCAAATATGAAGACAATACACCAAGAACTTAACATGTTATGATCAAGGTACAAGTTTGCGTAAGGCAACGGCAATGCCGCAGTGACTGTAACAATACGTTGTACCTGTTTTTTTCCCCCCAAAAAAAGGCATGCTATAAAATGATTGGAAAAAAAACACCTTTAAAGGCACTCCACTGAGGTCCAATAGCCTAAAATAATAAATTTTGAAATTCTATCTTAAATCAACTGGTACATTTAAATTTGAAACAATAATTTTTAATACAGTGTATTTATATATCATCTAAATTGATAATCGATTGTTATGCGATTTTTGGCCGATTTGAGTGAAAAGCGTTTAAACTGTTTTCATTTATTGGGCCAATACACGGATTGACAGTTTCCGAACTAGCAGATGACAGGCTTTTCTAATCAGTAGAATTGCGAGTAAAGATAACCGATTGCGTATCTCACTGTATAAAACGTATGTAAAATGGTTTGACTTGTGGTAGGTTTAACCGTAAATTTAAATACCTTCAGTGTCAAACAATGTGTTGAAATATTTACCGAGACGAAGCTAAGATCACAAGCTTTTCATTGGTGTAATACGGGGAAGTCAAAGTCCGGGACCGCGAAGCGGGCCCGGGCTTTGGCTTGCCCGGCTATAGACTACACATGTATATTTGAAAGAAAATTCAAATAAAAAACAATTAAAAAATATATAGAATTCTATACCTATCAATGAAATTTTCAGTGTCAGTTCTAGTTAGGCGCCGCCATTTACAATGTGACTCAATGATAAAAGGCGGTGTATTCCGATAACGGAACAAATCTCAACTTTTCGGATTAATAATAATCGTCGAATGTTCCGAGTGAAAACGGAAGTTGGTACATATAATACCGAATGACACCTTTAAAATGGAAAAATGAAAGGATTTTTTACCGACTTCCCCGTTTATAGGCTTTGCCTAATTTCATATTAAATTTTAAAATTGGACATTAAATCGCCCCAACCTAGCGGTTTAAAAACAGCTAAATTTGCATTGTTCTGCATTAGAGATATTGATTTTACTCGAAGCTAAGGGAAACAACTCTTGTTTTTTCACTTGATATACCTCGGTCAGGGAAGAGATCGGACCTTATCTTTGATCAAGTCCAGATTTTTCTGGCCCGGTTTAGACGCGTATGTTGAAAAGCGTATTCGGGCATGTGCCAGATGCATTCGACGTAAAACCCCTGTGGGTAAGGCCGCATCTCTTGTCTCTGTGGAATCAACGTTTCCTCTTGAGCTTGTTTGTATGGATTATCTGTCCTTGGAAATGTCTGCGGGTGGCTTTGAGCATATATTGGTCATCACTGATCATTTTACCCGATATGCTCAAGCTATCCCCACTAAGAACCAGACAGCCCATACAACGGCCAAGATTTTATTTGAGCAGTTCATTTGCCATTACGGATTCCCTAGCCGTTTACACAGTGATCAAGGCTGTAATTTTGAATCTGCTGTCATTAAGGAACTGTGTAAGCTGGCCAATGTTGAGAAATCCCGAACCACTCCATATCATCCCCAAGGCAATGGCATGCCAGAACGCTTTAATCAGACATTATTGAACATGTTAGGTACCCTGGAAGATTTACAGAAATCTAACTGGAAGGCACATATTCCAGCATTAGTGCATGCCTATAATTCTACCCGACATGAAAGCACGGGGCTTACACCCCACTTTCTAATGTTCGGACGGCATCCACGTCTTGCCATCGACGCCTTCCTCGGAATCCAGCCTGATGATCAATCCAAGTCTACTGATCATTCTAACTATGTTCGTGACCTTCAAAAGCGTCTGGACTTTGCCTACAAAGTTGCCACCAGAGAGTCTTTGCGACAATCCCGACGGCATAAGAAACGTTACGATATTCGAGTACGGGAGGCCAAACTAGAATCAAGAGACAGAGTCCTGGTGAGGAACGTTGGTTTGAAGGGAAAGCACAAGCTTGCTGATAAGTGGGGAAGAGATGTGTATATTGTGGTGGAGCAACCAAATCCTGATGTGCCTGTATTCCTTGTGAAGAAGGAGCATGGAAGAGGAAATCCCAGAACTGTACATAGGAATCTCCTTTTACCCTTCTCAGGTCTTCCTCTCAATAACTCAGTTGAATCTGACGCTTCTTTTTCTTGTACCAAACCAGTGCACACTGTAGACACAACTGGAAATTCTAAAACTCCCCCTCCCACTTCCCCGTTATCTGTTGAGAAATATATCATTCCTCAAAAACGCAAGTCCACTCTTAATCCATGTGCATTACCCTTTGTCCCAGACCGTGTTGCTAGAAAAAGAAAGCCGCCAAGTTGGTTAACATCAACTTATTGGGTGACATAGCATAGAAGTTTCATATTGTTGAGTATGATCGCAAGCTTTAAGGTATTTGAAAGAGACAGTGATGTCGTAACACAAATTTACTTTCATTCATAAAGTTATATTATGGGGTTTATCTGTAACATATGGTATTTTTGCTTTACTGCATATACTCAAATTACATTGTGATTCTGATGTTGTGTGCTAGGGCTGTAACGGTTTACCGGTACACCGATATATTGCGGTGCAGGGTAAATAAATATTGTACCGCGGTTCACATTTAGTTGCACCGGTTTTATTTAGTAATAACAGCGTTTCATAATTTTCTCTATAAATAAAAGAAAGTCTTCCATAATTTTCTTGATAAATTTTCTTGATAAATATTATGAAAATGTCCTATACACAAAAAAAATATAACAACCGAAAGTAGGAAGCGTGTAAAAAAAACGGTGTTAGGGTAAAAAAATTACACGGTGCACGGGTAGAAAAATGCTTGAATAAATCGGTGATTTACTATGGCAGACGGAAATAATTACGATCTGATATAAAATTTTAATTGCAAGGAAAAGAGAGACCCATGAAATTATTGAATACTAGATGCTGACAAAGTAGACATGTTAATTTTTCTAAAGAAAAACGCAGATAAATTGCCACCGTCACTCAATCCCTGTGATCTATTCCGAGTCTGAAACTGTGTTAAGAAAATCATTAGGATATAGTTTAGATTGTTAGTTACTTAATGAAGAGTGTTTAAAGTTTTATATTTCTGTTAAGTTACTAACAGTTGATGCTTCCATAGTTGAAACAGTTAAAAATTGTTAAAGGAAAATATCCAATAATTCTGTTTTGCGAGAGACATAGATATATAGATATATATTATATTTGTTGAAATAATATACAAGTCTCTTTTTCTGAATTATTTCCCAGTACCTAAGATAAATAACAATACGTATTGCAATATATTGCAATACGGATGTGGCGTATTGCAATATATTGCAATACGCTTTTTACCGTATTGTTACAGCCCTATTGTGTGCGCTTTATTGGAAACCTCACAGATTTAAGTGCCATCTGTGAGATGAATACTAAAATAAGTGCTTAATAGTCATTTATGTAAGTGTTCTGAATGATTTTATTGTATATTGACATTTTTATGTGGGCATATAGGCCTGATGCTCATGTATATGGTGTCCTGTCTCTGTGACTTTACATGAAACTTTGACAGATTTTTGAGCTGTAGTGTAGATTATTGTTAGCTACAGTAGTTATTGAGTAGTCTTTGGATATATTTGTACGATATGTACAGGAGTATAGAGTATTATTGGACAGTATAGAGAAGAACCTTGCGGTTTATCTATTCTAAGGTAAGTGTATATGGGTTGACCTTTATTTAAATGTCGGGACGACATTTCCCTATGAGGGGGATGATGTCACAGGGTCAAGTATACATTGTCCGTCTTGCCAAGTGCTGTATATTTTTGGTCTGTTCGTGACCATGCCTGTCTCTGTATATTTATATGTTAATGTCCATGTCCCTTATTGTTTTCCGTAGTTATTTCTTTAATTCATATACTCATAGCTCATATCTCATATCCAATAGCCGTTACCTATACATAATAGTACTTTATAACCTTTTCAATATCTTCGATTAACTTTTCTCGCTAATATTTCAATTTCCCCGCTAATCTGCACAACGCATGCGCACTTGAATTGAGAAATTGTTGGCGCAGGCCACGGTTTTGTTGTAGGGAAGAATAAATATTTTGAGTAGCGCATACTTGTCTTTTTACAGACCCCTCTACACCAGGTCCAGAACTCACAGCAGAGTCAACAACCCCTTTGTTTCGTTTGAGCTGCGACATTCTGCATTAGAGATATTGATTTTACTCGAAGCTAAGGGAAACAACTCTTGTTTTTTCACTTGATATACCTCGGTTATTTACGTAGTTCATATAGAGACCATCAATGGGTGTAGGCCTATTTGCACAATAAAATTGATTATTTTTTTGGAAACGGAATGAGCGAATGATCTGATTTATGTACATGAGTTATTGGTCTAGACATACATCTAGTTATTCAAAAATCTTGAAAAAATATGTTCGGTCCCTTCACTTCAAAAAACCTTAGTGGAGTAGAATCTAAATATAAACGGAAAATAAGTTGAATTTTTTAGAAATCATATCTTTTTTATTCTATTTGATTGAAAAGTCAGACTATCTATCAAACACCACTTGACTTCTCATTAAGTAAATGAGGTTTTTTTCCAGAAAATAATTTGTTTCCAGATTTGAAATCAAAAATAATTTAGCGATGCATTTTCTATCAGATCTTACGTTGGACACAAATTACATAATGCCAGACTTTGAGCGCAGTTACGAACAGAAAATTATATTAACAAAAATTACTTGATACCTCGTTTGATCTGGCACATTTCGGACATAGAGCGACGAATTTGGTGGCCTCGAGTAACGCGACATATTTTGTTGTTTCCAAAATGGCTGGCACGCATGCGCTCTCTCCTGGACTGTCGCATTTTAGACCTCAAATTTTACCTAACGCTCTAAAATTACCACTAAGAAAACTAAAATCAAAGGGTTGCATGCTCTGTGGTATTTCCTGATGGAAAAGAGTCAACTCGGCCCTATACCAACTCGGCACGGGTCAACTCGGCCCACTTTACGAAAATATAATATAACGTATTAACTTCAAATTCACACCTTTTTTTGGATTTTTTCCACAGTTGGATCATTGAAGTTACAAACGATTACAAATATTTGGGTATTTTATTTAGTAGAAGTGTTTTTTTTAAATGCAAAGCGTGCTATAGCACAACAAGCTACACAGCTACACGAGCAATGTATTCTCTCATAAAGAAAGCAAGAAATTTGTTAATGCCAATAGATTTGCAAATAGAACTTTTCATGAAAACTGTTAAGCCAATTTTGTTATATGGATGCGAAATATGGGGATATGGAAATTTGGACATAATCGAAAAAGTACAAGAATTTTGCTGTTTGGCAGACATTTTTCAAATGCATTGAGAATACCCTGTTCTCTGTCCATAATTATGTTCACTGGTTTTTCTTTCAGTTTTGGAATTTTGTCCTTAAGTATTTCAATAAAACTTTCATGACATTTATTTCGTCAGCGTTTTCCTTCTATATCTATATCGCCCGCTTTTTCACTATATGTCTATATTGTCCGCGTTTTATGTAGCTACTTTATTAAGGCATTATACAAGGGTGAGGTGTATGATTACTTGAAATATACAAGTGTCGGTGCGTGATTAAGTCAAATACACTGGTGACACGTGGATACTTGAATTAGTTGATTGGTATTTATAGCAGAAAGTTTTTTTTAGTTACTTAATGGATAAAATATAAATAAAACATAAAATATGATGATCAAAAGAAAATTGATTGATATAACTTAATTACAAACATTGTAGAAGCCATTTTTTTTATTTATAACAGTTTTCTATTCTCCCGTGTTATACATTTAATCGTCAGCGTTTTCCTTCTATATCTATATCGCCCGCTTTTTCACTATATAGAGGATATTCGAGTGGTATGAAAATAAATATTTCATGAGTGGCGGTAGCCACGAGTGAAATATGGTAATTTTCATGCCACAAGATGAAAATAAATCATGTATTTATAGAAAAAACTTGAATTTTCTGTTTATTATGTACATTTTTCTCTTTTTTGCGATAAAATTGGAAAAACTTTCCCTTAAATTTTGTGTACTGGTAGAATTTAAAAGAAAGTAGTCCGGCAAGACACCAGTGAAAATACGGAAAATATGTTTCACTGCAGTGAAAAATAAATTTTTACAATGAAAATACGGAAAATGAAAATACGCATTTTATTTCATCAATATTTCTCAATATTTCATTTATAAGTATATAATAAATGTCTATATTGTCCGCGTTTTCTGTAGCCACTTTATTAAGGCATTATATAAGGGTGAGGTGTTTGATTATTTCACTTCTTAAAAATATTTTATCCTTTTTGAGCGCAAATTGACTCAGTCTAATCAAATTAGTTTTTCATCCGTTATGCATCATATAAGATTTTGTTTTATATATCTATATAAATATATCTGTACAATACTACTGCTTCTAACTAATGTCTTTCATATATTACTTTATAAAAGCCAATTATTCGCCTTTAATATAAATTTAATTATGCTCTGTCATTTTACACTATGTATCTATATCGTCCGCTTTTTTCCTCTTTGTCTATATCGTCAGCGTTTTCCCTATATGTTTATATTGTCCGCTTAAGGCGTCCGCGTTTTAGACTGTGCCGCTTTGCATGTTGTTAAGGTAAATGAATGATAAGAAATATCTTATTATTATATAATTATATACATTGTACTTCTGCCGAAATAAAGTATATTTCGAAAAAAAAATATTTATTTGTCTTTCAGATTCGATAAAATTAATATAGATCTAATAAAAATGTGTTTCCTTAGATGCATTTTGTTTGTATCGTAATATTTAAAAAAAAATGAAACAAAAACGTGTTTACTTAATATCATAAGCTTGTAATTAATTGTAGGTGGTCACTAATCAAATTTAAATGAATGCTTCAATCATATTTATCACCTAATTAATAGGTACCCTTAACATACACACTGATTGGTAATAATAGCCCGTGACAAAAGGAGTCCCTTTAATGTCTTTTACCAATTTTATTTATTTGTTTGTAATTATCAAAAGCTTAAACAGGGCCAGATCTGCATGTACAACCAGGATGGAACGAACCCTTCAAGACCTCTGGGAAAGGTATCGATCGAGACTCGGAACTTTCAACAACAGCCTTATTAAAAGCGTGTTCATCATTGTACGGACCGTCGTCTTAGAGTTTTCTCCTCGAAAACTAATCGGGCAATTTTATCCAAACTTTACAGAAATGATCAGTACCAGGTTTAGCTGAGCATGTCTTCTGCTTTCTACCATTTCAATAATTTATGGTCCTTTGATTATGTTTTATTTTTAAGATTAGGCCTATGTCCGGATTAATGCTAGTGATACAATTTGTGTGAAACTTTACATGATTGAACGGTGCTTCAAAGTTCTTGCGCTTATTTAACAGATTTACTGGTTGAATGTTGTTTTTTTTTGGCTAAGTTAAGGCGTTTTGGTCTGTTAATGATTTTTGTGTCTCCTGCTACACATTAGCCGCGACATACAGGGAATAAACTGTCCAATCACCTCTCAATACTGCTTAATGGATATCATCAGGCGACAAATGTAATCACTCTTCGCCGTTGTTTTTCATATTAGCTTCACATACTCATAGATTTGTTAAAATATTTTGACATACATTTTGATTTATTGCAAAACTGAAATTTAATTTACTGCAAAATATTTTTATTTGATCTAGGGCTGATTTGGATTGGTGCCTATTTGACTTTTTCGGGGCCGTTTTGACTTGAGTCCGATTTGACTATAATTCGGCAATCAATAGCACATCGACGAATATTGGAGAGGTCATCAGACCTCTCCACAGTGATGAGAATGATTGCTGGCGGGATCCATTTTTTGCGTATCAAATTGAAGTATTGAATTTCATTTAAAGACAAAACATTACAACCAGTCTACAAACATTGTTATGCGCATGCTCCGCTCTAAAATACGACAATATTAAAGCGAAAAATGAACATAGAGGTGGACAAAATTAGTAAAAAGAAAAATCGGAAAATATCTTTCACATGGACGTGACATTTAACTCTACGGACAGTAGTTCATTCGGTTTATAATCCAACTGTATAAATTGATTTTTTTTTGTGAATAGCGATTTCGAAAAATAGTAACTGTAAACATTTATAAGAGCTACAATATTGTGACACGAGGCTGGTTATCTTTTACTCATTTTGATGTAAAACTATTTAGTCATTAACAGTACAAGATCAGTTATTTTTGGATGTGATCACTTTTCATTCCAAATAAGGTCAGGTCACGCAGATAAATTTCACGCGACAGTAAAGGTCGCGTACCATCAGCTTTCCCAGGCATGCTAGCTCATCACGCAACAAGAAGTCATGCAAACTTAAAGTACTATTTTTAGGCCATCAGCGTGACAAATTATTAGATTTTATAAATTAAATTCCTTAATGCTTTATCTATATACATGTTACTTGGCTATATTTTGTAAAGGTGGAAAAGAGGTTTTCTCAGTTTCCTATAATCAATTATTTGTTTTCTTTGAATTCCTTGTCGGTTACAAATTATTTATCATTTAAGTGATAAGCTTGTCCGTGCTCTGCATTGTGCCCTGTCATGTTTTTGTTTGGGGTCCGTCTGGGCTTCTTGCCACTGGTTCTTGTTGCTGGGTTGTGTGGGGGTTGCATTCATTAAACGCCGCCTTTCCTTGTTGATCTAGTTTATCATTTTGTAACTGATAAGGAATTCAAAGAAAACAAATAAATAATTGAATAGAAGAAAATAATTTGTAACTGTTAAGGAATTCAAAGAAAACAAATAAATGATTGAATAATAGGTCCACAAAGTCAAAGGGCACAGGGGAGGGGGACAGGAGACCCGGGGAAGGGGGATTAAAGAAAACACTTGTGGCAAAGGGGAAGATACTTACCGTAGACGACAAAACAACAAGGGACACAAGCAAAAGTGTCACCCAAACAGTATGAAACAACATAGACATACATCTGAGGATCACAGAGAGGCGCCGCCTTGGAACGGTCAGCAGCACAAGTACTGCTGGGGAGTTTAGAACCGGTTAGTGGTGCACCAGACCTCACTCTTAGTCCCTCCATGTTCCTAAAAACGAGACAGTGTAAATAAAATGAATCCGCGCCAAGTGAAATTCTCACAATTGTTATGGTTACAAAAGGTTAAATAAGTAAAACACCAAAATGATCATGTAGAAATATGTAAAAGTAAACCCAATGACCACAACAAAAGTATTCAATGTCCTAAAGGAAGACAGAGCAACAAGAAAATCACCGACAATGGCCCGAAGCAAGGCAAAAGACAAACATTAAGGCAATTCAGTGCCAAGGAGCTTTAAAAACTGTCAATCATAGTGTCTCCCACTTGATCCGTCAGATGTAATCAAAAGAAGAAATCGTAGTGTCCAACTGTTTGAATGCTGGAAGAGATTTTTCTATTTATAGCTCTGGCAGCAAATTTTTGTAAAGCGAAGCAGAACGCCCGGGCGACGTGCAAAACTAGGGATGGTACTGATCACTCCTGTAAAGGTTTGATGAAATAGAGAGAAATAAGAATCCCTAAAGAAAGCCCAACACGGCAAAATAGAAAATGTTGCAGACTCGGTTTGATTGAGCCTGTTCATGGACGGTACTGGAAAGTGCAAGTTACCGTCCACGCCCCCTAGCACCGGCTTAAGCAGAATTCAACATTTAACATGAACTGGTAAAATTTAGAATTTTGAAACAATCCGCAGATGTGTTCATATGGCGGTTATCATGGAACCTTCAATGACACGTTAGTGCCATTCCAAGAAAAGCGGCATATGGTCCCACCATTAGTTTGACATATGGAGGCCGGACATTATTTTTCTATTTTAAGCTCTGGCAGTCATTTTGTGAAGCAAGCGAAGCGGAACGTGCCGGTGATGTGCACAACTAAGGATGATACTGATCACTCTTGTAAGGTTTGGTTGAAATCCCACCAGTGGTTTTTAAACTCCCCAGTGGTTTAACTATCACTGACCGTTCCCAGGCGGTACCACTCTGTGTTCCTTCACGTGTTTTTCATTGTCTGTAGTGTTATCGTTTTTGTTTTGTGCCTTTCTGGGTGCCTTACTTGGATGTATAGGGAGGGGGATCTGCGTCCTGTGAAATTTGCCTTTACCGTGTTGATCTTTATTCTTGTCTCTTTGAACTATGAAGGCCAGACAAGCTTAATGCTGATGGGCGGACGGACCGACAGATAGACGGCAAAGGCAAAATCAATATGTCTCCCAAACATTTTGGGAGACATAATTCAGACTGCAAAATCATCCAGGTTTGGAAATATAACGGCTTTAAATAATTGAATATAAGGGGAGTCTAAAAACTGGCGCTATACGGCAGACAGCTTGACATTTTGACCCTAAAAGGTCGCTTATCTCGGCTAATTTGGAAAGAAAAATGTGTGTCGTGATTTAAAAACTGCTACAAAGTTCTTATATCTATTCACACACATTACTTATTTAATTCAGCTGAAGGAAACTCTGCCGAAATAAGCAAAGAAATCATTGTCACAAGTCCATTTGATTTAGTTCCGCCCATTGTTTTCTCGTTTAGGGCACACGCTTTTTATTACTTGGGGACCATACGCCGCTTTTCATGGAATGGCACGGAAGTGTCACATTGAAGGTTCCATGATAACCGCCGTATGAACACATCTGCGGATGTTTCTAAATTCAAAATTTTACTATTTCACGTTTAAATGTTGAATTCTGCTTAAGCCGGTGCTAGGGGGCGTGGACGGTAACTTGCACTTTCCAGTACCGTCCATGAACAGGCTCAATCAAACCGAGCCTGCAACATTTTCAACTTTGTCGTGTTCGGCTTTCTTTAGGGATTCTGTTTTTATCTATTTTACTGCCTTTTTCCCATTTTTATAATTATGTCTGCATGTAATTATCACCTTCAAATGAAATTATTTCTCAAGTAAAAGGATGACTTTTTTTAATTTGTCTTTTGTAATAAATAAAATACAGAATATATGAAATGATTCCAATAAATAATTTAAAATCGACATGATACAAGTCAAATCAAAATGTTGCAGGCTTTGTTTTGAGTCTGTGGTTAACATTAAAAACGAGAATAAAGATCAACAAGGCAAATGCAACGTTCACAGGACGCAGATCCCCCGACATACCTAAGCCATCACAGCAGGGCATCCAGAAGGCACCAAACCAAAACATGGAGTGGATATAAGGGCGGCAAAAGGAGGAAAGGGACACGTAATGTGTGAATAATAAAAACTAAAGCGGGCCTATGTGGGAAGAAGAACGGTTTTTGTCACAAAAACATGTCTCCCAAAACTATGTATGGTCACTCATGTGAAGTTTCATTGAAATCCTACCAGTAGCTTGACCTGTGAAGGCCGGACAAGAATATTCTATTTTTATCTCTGGCGGCAATTTTGTACAGCAAAGCGGAACAAGCCGGTGATGTGCACAACTATAGATGGTACTGGTCACCTGTAAGGTTTAGTTGAAATCCCACCAGTAATTTAACCTGTGAAGGCGGGACAAGACTTTTTTATTTTTTGCTCTGGTGGCCATTTTGTGCAGCCAAGCGGTACGTGCGGGTATTTCGCACAAATACAGATGGTACTAATCTGATTACTCCTGTAAAGTTTGGTTGAAATCCCACTATATGTTTGATCTGTGAAGGCCGGACACGATTTTTCTTTTTTTAGCTCTGGCGGCCATTTTGTGCAGCAGTGAGCGGAATGTGCTTGGGATTTGCACAACAAAGGATGGTACTGATCACTCCTGTAAAGTTTGGTTGAAATCCCACCAGTAGTTTGACCTGTGAAGGCCGGACAAGATTTTTCTTTTTTTATTTCTGGCGAACATTTTGTGCAGCGAAGCAAAACATCCCGGCGATGTGCACAGACTCAACTAAGGCTGGTACTGACCACTCCTGTGAAAATTGGTTGAAATCACACCAGTAGTTTGACCTGTGAAAGTCGGACAAGATTTTTCTATTTTTAGCTCTGGTGGCCTTTTTTTGCAGCGAAGCGAAACATCCTTGCGATCTGCACAACTAGGGATGGAACTGATCACTCCTGTGAAGATTGGTTGAAATCTTACCAGCAGTTTGACATGTGAAGGCCGGACAAGAATATTCAATTTTTAGCTCTGGCGGCCATTTTGTGCAGCTAAGCGAAACGTGCCGCTGATGTGCATATCAAGGGATAATACTGATCACTCCTGTAAAGTGCTTTGGTTGAAATCCCACCAGTAGTTTGACCTGTGAAGGCCGAACAGGAGTTTTTCTTTATTTAGCTCTGGCGGCCATTTTGCGCAGTGAAGCGGAATGTGCCGGTGAAGTGCACAACTACAGATGGTACTGATCACTCCTATAAAGTTTAGTTGAAATCCGACAAGTTGTTTGGCCTGTGAAGGTCGGACTTTTTTTTTCTATTTTTAGCTCTGGCGGCCTTTTTTGAACAACGAAGCGTAACGTGCCGGTAATGTGCACAACAAGGGATGGTACTGATCACTCAAAAAATTTGGTTGAAATCCCACCAGTAGTTTGACCTGTAAAGGGCGGACAAGCTTAACGCGAACGGACGATCGGACAGAAGGACGGACGGACAGACAGACAGACTGCGAAGACAAAAACAATATGTCTCACAAAAAAACTTGGGAGACATAACTAAAGGGATAAGCGCTGTAAGGGTGAAAAAGGGGCCAGGGTAAAAATGGGAGAGAGGGATGAGAAAGCACCTACCGTCAACAAAAATCCAACAAGGCAGACATCACAAACATGTCAACATTCAAAACAAGTAACAATACAGACATGAAAAACAGGTGAAGCGGTCAATGGTTGCCACTGGACTTAATTGCAGTCCAAGCCCCTATCATACCTTCAGTAAAAAAGAAGTAAATAGTACAAGTATGATATCATTCTCTATCCCCTTTTTCGTCCAATGAAACGGACTGAATTTTTTTTTTTCATTTAAGCTCTTTTTCAAATTTTGTATCTAAATATCGCGTCTTTCAGCATAATCACAACGTGTCTACGAAAAGTAAGTCACCAGCTTAGTTAGTTAGATGCTAATAAAAAATAAAGGTTTTTAACTTTTTAACGATATAGTCACTCTTCCGTTGCCTCTTCTTATCAGGTTAAGTAGTTTAGTTTTTTATAAGCGTCTAACTATTACTTAGAAACATCCGCATATGTTTGATAAAGTCACAAAAGGTTCTTTGTACTGTTTTAGATATCTTTTGACTATGACGATTTCAGACGCAAATAGAGCTATGGAAAGATTTAAAGATAGTTCACCTCAGCCATTTTTGCAGACACTTCACCCCTCAGACAATTCAACCCTCTTTTGATGAAATCTGATTGAGACACTTCACCGCTCAATTTGTTTAATGTTGCACATACATGAAGGTGAGGTATGTGATAAGTTATCAATGGTGATTAGAAATATTCATTGTTTTAACATGTATACATGTATGATTATGTAATAAAATGTAGACCTAATAAAACAAAATATATTGTTTTTTTTTTATTTTCCTGATGTTTTTGAAACAGCAAATATAAAATAACATTCAATTCCTTCGTCCTCCTATTGACATGTAGTACCTTGATAGTTTGTTTTATGTTGAAAGTCACACATATATTTACTTGCCAGCATTTAGTTCTGCATGTTTATTTTTTCTATGTCATCTTTCAATGTTGAATTCTGCTTAAGCCGGTGCAACGGGGCGTGGATGGTAATTTGCACTTTCCAGTACCGTCCATGAACAGGCTCAATCAAACCGAGTCTGCAATATTTTCAATTTTGACGTGTTGGGCTTTCTTTATTGATTCTGTTTTTCTCTATTTTATAAATTGTCTTTCATGTTATGTTTGAATAGAATTTAATTTATAAAAAGTTTCAATTGCATGGTAATTTTTTTAATTACTGTTATGCATAAAAAGTTTCATGTTGTATGGTAACTGGAAATTTCTTTCATGATGTTTGTTTAAATGTTCAAAATATACCAAAAATTGGCAGGAGTTTAATATTTTATAAAAAAATGGGTCAAAGACAGAAAAGGCCGTATTGCATTTGTATACCAAACATCATTAGAAAAAACGAACAAATTTTACCATTGACCATCAATGTCGAAACTCTTACTAAATGGCTTAACAGGAAGTGGATAAGCCACATACCTGAAATCAAATCCCAAAGTATGGGACCATGTGCCAATGCTGTATGCAAAATATCAAGAGGCTGTGATAAGTAGTTGCTGAGAAAACTGTAACGAAAATTTCTTACCATTGATGATTTATGTCGAAATTTTAACTAAGTAGGTAAACATGAAGTGGATAAGCTACAGACCTGAAATCGAATCCCACGGTATGGGACCATGTTTCAATCCTGTATGCCAACTATCAAGAGGCTGTGATAAGTTGTTGCTGAGAAAACTGTTACGAAAAATATTTTGCCTGCCTGCCCCATGCTATAACCCGGGTTTACACCAGTGCAACCCGGCCAAAAATTACTAAATATAAAGAAATCAACAAATAACAGTTGTATTTGTTATGGAAATATTTACTCTAGTAAAAAAATGGTTGAGGGATGAATTGTCTTACTGATTTAGGTGAAGTGTCTTGATGTGTGAAGTGTCTTCACAATTTAAGGAGTACGTGAAGGGTCTTGGATGAAATGTCTTATTCATAAGTCACACATAACGACGACAGTAAATTTGTAATCATTATGATAAAAATTGTGATATCATAATGTATATGTAGATTTACCTATTCAACTTATCAAGATTATTTACTGAGAACGTAAAGAAACTGTTTAATCACATTAATTAAGTTTCTTTTGCTCATTACCATTTGCAAGTGTTTAAATAGAGCAAAGCAAATTTCGAATTTTACATAATAACATGGTACTTCAAAAAATTCAAAGCTATCTTTCTGTAAACAACGTCTTATGTGATACAAGTTCTGTCTTAATCAATTTGTCTGTTTTTCTAAAAATATATCAACGTAATTGGTTTAATTATTTTGTACTATATATGCTCAAATGTCACATTGTTTTACATTTCAGAAAATGTTCACTTTCGTCAGCTTAGCCATACTGATTTTGGTAACGTTAAATCTTGGTGATTGCTTTATAATTAATCAAAGGATAGGTCCAATTGTTAATACAACCTGTGGTCAAGTTGAAGGTCTTTCGCAAAATGGTGCACATGGATTTCGGGGAATTCCTTACGCCTTGCCGCCCATTGGGAGACTGAGATGGCAACCGCCGAAGAAATTGAACATGGCCGATGGAACGTGTTGGAATGGAACATTTTCCGCAATGCGATTCGGAAATATTTGCTACCAATATCAAAACTCAACAGCATTCTATGGAAGTGAGGACTGTCTTTATTTAAATGTGTTTACACCGACACTTAACAAAACAGCCAAGTTACCGGTAATGGTTTGGGTTCATGGTGGCCAGTTAGCTTATTTATCCGGGAATGAGTTAACGTACTATGCAGATGAAACGATGGCTGGAGAAACAAATGTTGTATACGTTAACTTTAATTATAGATTACACACCTTTGGTTTTATGGCACTGCAGATACTGGCGGATGTTTCTCCAACTAACACGTCCGGAAACTATGGTTTTATGGATACATTACTTGTTCTCCAGTGGGTACAAGATAACATTCAGAATTTCGGAGGGGATCCTTCGCAGGTATGTACTGTTTATCATTAAGAAATTCCTATTGTTGATGTTTTCATTTGGAATTCATTTTAAAAAATTAAATAATTAACACCCTGAAAAAAGCACGATTTTTACCATCGCAAAAATATTTTTTTAAGAATTTTTTAAGAACTTTTTGGGAAAATTGACTTTGACATCTGTTAATTCAAACAAATTATAATTCTGTTCATAGGTCACATTGTATGGTCATGAAGCAGGTGGAACTCGGGTGTTTGGTTTAATGGCCTCTCCATTAGCAAATGGATTGTTTCACAAAGGTTGGATATCTAGTACCCCTCCTCGGTATGATAAACTTGCGATAGACGCATACAAAGACAATCTTGTTTACCTGAACAACACTAAATGTTCTACTGTTGACTGCCTGCTTGCTCTGACATCACAAGAAGCGACAGAAGCTGTGCCGTGGTCTGATTTTCCAAATTGGGATATGTCTGACCAGTTTGACATTCCGAAGAAAACTACCAGATTTGACGGTTCTTTGGCTATAGCTGATGGTAAGTCTCTTCTTCTTTTTGCCAACTCTTTCAAGTATGTTATCAAAATTTGTTGTAGAGTAAATGTAACATCTTTCTATATTTCAGATATTTTTTAGCCTTTTAGCTCACCAGAGCCGAAGGCTCAGGGTGAGCTATTGGTATCAAAAAGGGATACTCCGGCGTCCGTCGTCATGCGTCAACAATCGTCTTCTTCTCTGAAACCGCGGGGCAGATTTACTTCAAATTTGGTCTGTAGCATCCTTATGACAGTCACTCTTGAATTTGGTCATGTCATTTCAATTGTCCCCTTTTAACGTTCAACAGAGCTAAAAATAGAAAAACCTTTAAACATCTACTACAGAACTAAATGCTGGATTATCACCAAACTTTGACTGTAGCGTTTTTGGGTAGTGTTTTATCAAATGTGCTCATATTAATTTGATTGGTCTCTTAAAGGGCTCTCTAGGGCTAAAAATAGAAAAAACATTTAGACATCTTCCTATATATAACTAATGGATGGATGATCACCAAACTTTGTCTGTACCATTCTTGGGTAGTCTTTTATAAAGTTTGCTCATATTAATTTGATTGGCCCCTTTTAGGGGCCGCTGAAGCTAAAAATTGATGGATGATTACCAAACTTTGTCTGTAGCATTCATGGGTAGGCTTTTATCAAATTCGCTCATATTAATTTGATTAAACCCTTTTAGGGATCTCTAGGGCTAAAATAGAAAAACCTTTAAGGTGACAACGGAGTCAATTATCACTGAAAATACCTAAAATGAGATTTTTTGCTTAATAGATTTATCAACCTTTTCTGAACACATTCGTGATTTAATTTTGGAAGTAGTTAGTCCAAAAAATGTGTTTTTAAACGTTTTAAAACGGTACCTGTACCATTTTTATCTGCTATTCGCGTAACCTGTCAATTATTGATAACGCTCCGCCCCCTGTTGAGGCATCAATGAGGGAAATCGGTAGTTCCATATATGCGTGAATTACCGGTCCATACTACCCGTAATTCATGTATCGTACAAATACCGTACATCTTTTATGAATATCGTCTACCTTTTATTTAGCCTTTTTTTTATAAAATAAGAAATTGTCGGCCAATGTACGTAACATAATGTATGAAACATAAATATATAGCGGCAAATCGCACGACCACGTGGTTGATGCTAAAATATCCATATAATGTGTGAAAATAATTTGTCTGTCCCGTTAATCTGATAGATATTACATTGAGTTTATGGACTTTTGTACGGATTCAAGGGCTTGCTTTACATTCAACCTCGTTTTCTAACAATGTCAAGTAAAACAACAACAAAACAGACAACATTTTTTTATGTGAACGCCTATATGACTTGTGGTAATTTAAGGTGTCCCTGACAAATTTCTAAACCATTTTAGGTTGTCTAAGGATGATTATTTCTCTATGAATCAATAAAAAGATAATAAAATACGAGTATATTATCAGTGAATGCTTTGAATAAATTTTTCGCCAGTAAATCGAACACAGTACTAATAAACTGGAACAAATTATGGAATTTATTGTATATCCAGTAGAAACTGGATCTCTATGCCGTGCATAGATGATTTTCATGATCATAGAAGTCAAGAAGGTCAGATCATAATGATCGAGTGATACCTTTTATTTCTATTAAAATATGTTAAGCATTTATATCAATTTGGAGGAAAAAATATATAATATCCCCGTTCTACCGTGGACTTTAAAAAGACCGTCAGAAGCTCAGTTTTTTGTATTTTAATTTATATTTTAACGGAATTTCATACACGAATACACAGACAGAGTGACACTGGTTTATATAATAAAATGCCGATGATAATAATAATAATATAAACTTCAAAAGTGAAACAATTAAAAACCTCGCTACGTTCCATTTCCCCCCACCGAGTGCTCAAATTTTACCGAAAGTCACGTGACATGTGCGACCGATATCAGACGGAAGGTCAATCACATTAAGATTTGAAGATATTTCTGTTATAAATGATATTAATCAGCAACTTTTTAATTGGTCAGATGTCACTGGGTCATAAAATGTTGTTAGAGTATGTTTACCGCAACTTGTGACCCTCTCTGGTGCGATATTTTGTTTATTATGCAATTATTTAGCGTGAAACGTAGGGGTCCGAGAGAGAACAGCCGATTTATGACACTTCGTTTTGATGCGGGTCGGACTAACTTTGAATCGGCATAACTTTTTTAAATAATCAAGCAATTAACATGCGGTTTAAAGCACATGGAAAGGGAATTTCATTTACGGAGGGAACCGTGTCAGGGGATTTTTGTGTGCTCAATCAAGCGACTTAATTATCTTTAATTACGTAATATGTATGGTGAAAAAAGTCGCATAAAATGTTTGACGTTACGTAATATTTTTTTGAGAAAAGATAGAAAAAATTTGAGACACGGTTCCCAGATATTATAAGTATGTTTATTTTCCAAAAAGTTTTGATGACAAAAAAATAAAAAAATAAACTTTGATATGACGATTTAAAATTTTAGGATTTTTATTAAAATTCAATCATTTACAAAGGCATTATTTTCAAATATGTTATTTTTTATGATGATCAACGACATTTAATGCACAAAGATTAAATAAATAACAATTATTACTAAAATAAGTTGGTTTAAATGACATTTATGTGAGTACCACGGAAAGTGTCTGTTGTCACCTTAAATGTCTTCTTCTATAGAACTAATTGATGGATGATCACAAAACTTTGTCTGTAGCATTCATGAGTAGTCTGATATCAACTTTGCGCATATTAATGTGATTGGCCACTTTAAGGGGCAGCTAAAGCAAAAAATAAAAATACCTTTAAACATCTATTTCTACAGAACTAACAGATGTATGATCACCAATTTTTGTCGTAGTATTCTTGGGTAGTCTTTTTTATCAAGATTGATCATATTAATTTGATTGGCACCTTGTAGGGGTCTCTAGAGCTAAAAATAGAAAAACTTTAAACATCTTCTTTCATAGAATTAATTAATGAATGGTCAAAAAATTTTGTTTGTAGCATTCTTGGGTAGTCTTTTATCAATTATGACCATATTAATTTGCTTGGTCCCTTTTAGGGGCCGCTAAAGCTAAAATAGAAATGTCTTTAAATATCTACTTCTACAGAACTAATTTATGTATGATCACCAAACTTTTTTGTAGGATTCTTAGGTACGCTTTTATCAAGTTTGCTCATATTAATTTGATTGGCCCCTTTTAGGGGCCACTAAAGACAAAAATATAAAAACGTCAGAACATTCCCTACTGAAATAATAGATAGATGATCACCAAACTTTGTAGCATTATTAGGTAGTCTTTAATCAAATTTGCTCATATTAATTTGATTGACGCCGTTTAAGCTAAAGCTTAAATGCCCCAGGTCATGGCATGTCTCCAAATTATTGTTTAAACATATTCTATGCTCAAATTAAGATATCAGAAAATATTGGCAATGGATAATTTCCAACTCTGAAAAACAGCTGTTTCTGGTGAGCGACTCATGACCATCATGACCCTCTTGTAATTTTAACTGTAACTACTTAACTCTTTAGTTTATATTGTTAATCATAATAGTACATATATCATGTCATCAAAGAAAAGGAATATAACATCTTTAAAAATTTTAAATGTTCACAATCTGACAAAAAATGACTAATGCAATGTGCATGACAAAACATGTACTTAAAATTCACAAATGATAAAATCTGATTTACAAATGATAGAAATTTGATTACATCGTTTAATTGAATAAATGAATTAAACAATCTTTTTCCTACATCTGTGCTACTGATTTGGCAGAGAAATTGTTCTAAATGCTAAAAAAGATAAATATATTAAAACAAAGTGATCCATTGGAAGCGTTAATAAGAACAAAATTACATGAAAATTGCAAACTCGATTTGATTGTGTCTGTACATGAGGGATAATGAATAAGTGCAACATCACTCACGCCCCCTGGCACAGCTTTGAGCGGTACTCAATTCTCAACACTTTATATAGCTGGCATCAATGATCCCGGAGGACCAGACAAATATAAGCTCACTGACGTTAAGTACGGTACCACTTTTTACAGCTTGACACTTGCTGTTGTAAAGTATAAAAATCTGGAAACAAAATGATCCCTTGGAAGCGTAAATCACAAAAAATGACATGAAAATTGCAGACTCGGTTTGATTTAGTCTGTAAGCCATTTAAAGCCAGGAAACGTACATTGACAGCTTTTGCATATTCTTGTATATCGGGACAAGCAATGAAAAGAAATATAATAGTCTAACACATCTGCGCCGATATTTCTGAATTCAAAATTATATAATTTCCATGTTTAAAGGTTGAATACTTGCACTTCCCGGTACCGTCTATGACCAAGCTCAATCAAATCAAACCCGCAATAGTTTCAATTTTTGCCGTTTTGTGTATTTTTGGGGTCTTTCGTTTTTCTCGATATTGCCACATCAGAGTTATTTGTGCCGTGTGGAGGCGCTAAAAGTCGATCCGTACACATAATCACGGTTGTTATATTCTTGATCCTTGAAGAGTGTTCAGCACGACATGATTTTATTTTTGCATTTAACGTGTTCATTTTGGGTGGTTCCAGTATTTTCATTCGAATACTGTATAATAACCCTTAGTATATAATACCTGCTTTTTAAACTTGTCTTTGGCGTCTTGTCTGTGATATACAGGCTTCATGACCTCAGATCCTCTTTCAATATTACATCTTATTTAGTTCCGCCCTTATTTTCTCGTTTACGTATATAACTTTCTTTTAATTGAGAATCGTACGCTGCTACTTGTCATGGGATGGCATTGATAGTTCCATGATAACCGCCGTATGAACACACCTGTAAGTGTTTCTATATTCAAACTTTTTTTATCATTTGTATGTTTAAATGTTAAATCTGCTTATCACGCTGTTTTGTGGCGTGAACGGTAGCTTGCACTTAACAGTGACGTCCAGGAACAGGCTCACTGAAACCAAGCATGCAATATTTTCAATTCTGTTGTTTTGTGCGTTCTTTAGGGATTCCATTGAAATTCAATTTGTTTTATTTACACAGGGTATGTACTCAATCACCCTCCATTTGAAGCATGGGCACGTGGTATCAAAATGGATATCCCCCTCCTAATAGGTGAATTTGTTTACTAATGATTTTATCAACCGTAGAATTTTTTTTAAATATCCAAAATTGATTACTTAGTCATGTTAGCTTAGCGGCGAAGATAGTAAATTGGTAATTTTTCAGTTATAACGACTATATATATTATTTATCTTTTAAATATTTGTTTCATGACTTATATTCAATATGGTCAAAATACGATTTTGATATGTACATGTTTGATAATTTCGTATTTCCATATTCTGCATGGATAGCAATGGTTACGTTTGTATAACGTCACCGGTACGTTTCTTACACGTTGTAGATATTCATTTGGCAACCATAGAAGTAGAAGTATTCTTGATGTTGCGTATCTTATTGTTTTATAATACATAAACGTTTTACTCGTAATATTTATTTTACTTATCTGTAGGTAGCGCTGCCCAAGAACTGGACTTTAGCCAACCACCTCCTGATATGGGTACATGGGATAAACCGAACTATGAACGCTACATTCACATACAACTAGACACATTTAGCACGTACATTGCGGACATGGCTCTCAAAATGTATCCTGTAACTGGAAACCTAACTGCTCGTTATCAATGGGCAAGCATGGCTAGTGATATTCGATTTAACTGTGGAAACAACCGTTTGGCTTTAATGGCAGCAAAGACCTTTAGATCACCAGTCTATCGGTATATTAATTCCAATAATCCGTCAAAACCGTTCTTTGGATCCATCTACCCCTTTACTTATCATGACATGTATGCATTTTTTGGTCACTTGGAATGGGGTTTGCACACGCTCGGTGATTCGGACAAAAAGTTTGAAAGGAGTATGAAAGATGAGGTCATATCTTTTGTGCGTCATGGTCATCCTAACACAACGTCATGGACAACATTTCCAGGCTCCACTGGTCTCATCTCCGACACAGTTACAACTATCCCAGAATATCATGGAGAGGAATGCGAGTTTCTCTTTGCCAATGGTTTTTATCCGTATTCATGGCGACAGTAGATAATATACTTGTTATTTTTGTATTATTTAGATCAATAGACCTTTGAGAGAAAACATTGTTACTTTCTATATAAATTTGTTCATGATATTTTCTTTGGTCCGTAATGTTTGTTTGCTGAATTGAATATTGCACTACAAGATCATATTGTTTTTTACACTTACGTTTTGATAAGTTATGGTCTGTTCCTATATTGGGGGATGCAAAACCATCATTAGTAATCTTCAGTATATCTTACCATGAATCCTGTTTAAATGACTAGCGAAAATAAAATAAAAAATAAAAATAAATAAAATAAAAAAAACTGAAAAAAAAAAAACATACACAAGTCTGATATTCACAAACAGTAAAAAAAAACAACAACAGTTGTCTGTTGAAATGTGAGAAAATACATTACAGCGTTTAATTGTCATGAAACCTATCAACTAAGAGATTAAAAACAGCCTTGTATCTTGTCATAAATTTCTATCATTCTTGATATAGAAATAGTCTCAGTCCGTCCATCCGTCCGTCCTTTCGTCCGAAATTTTTGTCCGGAGCATATCTCAAAAAGTATTTAAGGTATTAACTTGAAACTTCATAGGTGGATAGATCATATTGAGGAGGAGTGCATTGCACTAGAGTGATAGCTATACCCTGCATAATCTTTCATTTATTTCCCTTGTTATTTTTCAAACTTAATTTTTGTCCAGAGCATAGCTCAAAAAGCCTTTGAGATATCAACATGAAACTTTATAGGTGGACAGATAGGAGGTGTGCAGGGCACAAGAATGATAACTCTTCCTTTATAATTTTTGAGTTATTGTCCTTTGTTATTTATATTCTTAATTTTTCAACTGAGTGGAGAATAACTTGCAAAGTTCTTTGATATGTCAACATGAGACCTCATAGGTGGATATATATTATTGAGGTGGAATGTTGTGCATAAGAATGATAACTCTACCCTTTATATTTTTGAGTAATTGCCATTTGTTATTTTTCATACTTTTTGTCCAGAGCTTATCTCAAAAGTGTTAGAGGTATCATTTTGAAATTTCATAGGTGGATAGATCTCATTAAGGAGGAGTGCAGTACAAAGTAATGATAAATTACCCTGTTTCAGTTAACTTTTTTTCATACTTAATTTTTGTCCAGAGCATAACTAAAAAGCCTTTGAGATATCAACATGAAACTTATTGGTGGATAGACTTCACTCAGAAGATGTGCAGTGCAAAGAATGATAACTCTACCCTTCATAATTTTTGAGTTATCGCGCTTTGTTATCTTTAATCTGAGTGGAGCATAACTTAACAGTCTTTGAGATGTCAGCATGAAACTTCATAGGTTGATTTATCTTATCGAGGAGGAATGCTGTGCTCAAGAATGATAACTCTACCCTTAATAATTTTTGAGTTATTGCCCTTTTTATTTTCATACTTTTTGTCTGGAGTTTATCTCAAAAAGTGTTAGAGGTATCAACTTGAAACCTCATAGGTGGATAGATCTCATTCAGTTGGAGTGCAGAACATAAGAATGATTACTTCAGCCATCAGTTTTCATTACCACAATACCTCTTAAAATTGAATTATTCTGCTCTACTACATTTACATTCTTCCAATGAGCAAACACATTCGGCATTGGGGTGCCGGATGAGTCGCATGCTATACAATGACGTCATTTGGGAGCATCTTAGAATGACATATCTGCCAAGGATGTCGTCATCTTAGCAATATGAATAAAAGTTAAAGTTTTTACGCCATACAAAAAAAGTTACGGTTGATACGATATGTTTTTGAAATTTCAAGAAGTGTTTTAAATATGATAAAATATGGCAGATCATGCAATATATGACAGATAGTATTCATCTGCCGTCCTTGAACAGGCTCAAAAACGAACTTTTTTTTCTCACTTTTTTTTGACAATTTAAGATCTTTTATCCTATCCCTACATTCCGATTATTAAGATTAATATAATTATTGCTTTCTATTTTAATTCACACACTTTTTGTAGAATGACACGGAAGTGTCACATTAAGGGTTCCATGAAATACATATATATCATAAATGTTACATTAAGATCTTAATTGTACATTTTTCTAACTCAAATGTTGCATTCTTCTTAAGGCGGTGAAAGGGGATTGGTGATGGTAGATGGCATATACCTAGTTTTGCCGTCAACGAACAGGCTCTATCAAACCGGACCAGCAATCAAATTTTGCCTTGTTTGACGATCATTTTTCTTTCGATATTAATTTTTCAAAATATTGCAATTCAATTGAGCTGATGTATTTAGTAAACACTTTGATTGTATATACATATCTTAATGTATGTTAGCATTTTTAAACATGAAGTTATGTAAAAAGACTAAATAAAAGTCTACAGCGTTCATCGAGGTTTAGAATCTAGGATATTTTTCTTATCTCGGTTATATAGGACACAAATTTGCAATATCCTTTTGCTTTGGCATTAAGAAACTTTGGCCTTTATCTTTGTTTGCGAGGTCGGCGTTAAATCATTGTAATCAAGGAGCCGGTTAAGGTAACTTCTTTTCCGTATATCTATGCTTATTTAGGCTTTAGGTTTAGTTTTCTTAAAATGTTTACACACTGTATGCCGAATAAATGATTTTTATGACGGCCGGTGTAAGGAAAAAACAATGCCATATGTGATTAAATGGTCAGTGAATGACCTTATTAATTTTAAACATAATTAATTTTATACAACATACATGTATATCATTAACACACATTCTGATTTTTAAAAATAGATATGTCTATACATGTACACTCAAACATATTCGTGTAAGTTGATATATAAACAATTTAATTTTGAGAATATGGTAAAAGTGATATTCCTTTAACATTTTTAATGGAAATGATAAATACTTGTTAAAACGTTTTATTAAATAAGATTTAAAATGATCTTATATAAATAGAATAATTAAGTACTATGTTCAACATATTCAACATATAAGACAAATAATCCTTTATAGATATTTATTTAAGCCAAATTAAGTTTCCTATTTTATCCTTGTACACAGTTACAGACAAATGGGTACTTAGGGCATTCCACCTTGCCCCGCTCTTATGTGCAATTTTCTACTTGTGACACGAAGGTCATATTCAAGTATTTGACATAGGGTCATGAAACTTTACAGGGATGTTGTTCAGCGTGTGAAGTTCTGAAACTGGGGTTTCGCTTGAGGATTTATTATGTTTTGTTTGAGTTATTGCCCTTGACTTATTGAAAATTTGCAATTTTAATTTGTGTCGTGCGTAGCTCAAAATGTATTCAACCTAGAGTCATGAAACTTAACAGGAATGATGGTCATTAGTGTAGTTGTGCACCTTTGGACCTTTGGATTCGCTTGTGGATTTATCCAGTATTTGTAGAGTTATTGTACTTGACTGAGTAAAATCCTTTCCATTATGTTATGTAATTTGTTGCTTGAGTGCTTGAGTAAGAATCAACCAACATTACAGTTATAATGATCAACATCACCGTAAAGCTATGCACCTGGGAGTTTGTATGTGGATTTTTTAAGTTTGTTAGAGTTATTGCCCTTGATTTAGTATATATTTGCAATTTTCCAATTGTTCATGCATAGCTCAAAAATGTTTGGCCTGTAAGCCTGAAAGTGTACAGTATTGTTGGCCAGCATGTCTTCTTATAAGCACCTTGGGGTTCGCTTATGGATTTATTCAGTATTTGTAAAGTTATTGCCCTTTATGTAGTAAAAAAATTTTAGTTTTCAATTCGTGGCACAAGAAGCCCAAAAAATATTTGACCTGTAGTCATAAGATTGACAAAACAGTGGAGTATGGGGTCGCCCGTGTTCTATGAACACATTTCTAGTTTTGTAAATCTAAATTCATCTAAACCAAATCTTTATGGCTACGTTTTTTATTCACAAAGATTTATAAATATATTCATTTATCTATATCAGTATTGTGTTGTAAATAATTTTTCTCTCACATTTTTTTCACTCTGCAGAAAAATGCTTAGACCAGCCATATTGATTTTGGTAATCTTCGGTCTTGGTGAATGCTTTATAATAACTCACAGGAAAGGTCCAGTTGTGAATACAACATGTGGTCCGATTGAAGGTTTATCGCAAAACGGTGGACACGGATTTCGGGGGATTCCATATGCTTTACCGCCAATTGGGAAATTGAGATGGCAGCCGCCAAAGAAATTAAACATGGCCGATGGAACATGCTGGAATGGAACACTTTCTGCCAAGCAATATGCGAATTTTTGCTTTCAATATGAAACAGATACGACATTCTACGGAAGTGAGGACTGTCTGTATATGAATGTGTTTACACCGACGCTTAATAAATCAGCCAAGTTACCGGTAATGGTCTGGGTTCACGGTGGTTCATACTCTTCAAGTTCCGGAAATGACGACAACTACTTCGCTGACGAAAAAATGGCCGGGGAGACAAATGTTGTTTATGTAAACCATAATTATAGATTACACACTTTTGGGTTTATGGCACTGCAGATACTTGCAGACGTTTCACCTACTAACACTTCTGGCAACTACGCTTTCATGGATTCTTTAGTAGTTCTCCAATGGGTACAAGCTAATATTCAAAACTTTGGAGGGGATCCATCACAGGTTTGATATTTACTTTTTTCTTTTCTTTATTTCAACAAAGTCAAAGACACTTTTTGATATTAAAAGGGTCTTTATTTCTGTTAGGCCATAAAGTAATAAGGTTAAGATGTATTGCGCCAACTTAGATAATTTATCATACTTCTTTACACATATGCTGAATCTTCAAACATAAAATGCAGCTCAGGTTTGTTCAATTAAGATTAATCATTTATGATTTTGCCATTCTTAGGTCACGCTGTACGGCCAAAGCGCTGGTGCAACTCATGTTTTAGGGTTAATGGCATCTCCATTGGCCAAGGGGTTGTTTCACAAAGGTTGGATGGCTAGTGGTTCCCCTCGTTATGATAAACTTGCGAAAGACGCATACGAAGACAATCTTGTTTACCTGAACAACACTAAATGTTCTACAGTTGATTGTTTGCTTGCTCTAACATCACAAGAAGCAACAGAAGCTGTGCCATGGGATGATTTTCCAAACTGGGATATGTATGACCAATACGATATCCCGAAGAAACTCACGAAATTTGACGGTTCTATGGCAATAGTTGATGGTAAATTTTGTTACATATATTTGTTTTTAGAAAACTCTCATACTTTTCAAAGCTTAAATATTGGTATAAGTAAAATTTTTCAGGGTATAAAACTATATCTAATTAAATATATAATTTATTATAATTGATCACTTGTAAAGTTTCGCTGTTTCCGTAATCTTATGGTCGATGCACGAAAGATTTGTTATTACAAAAAATATATTGTTAAATATTGTTATGCTTTAGCAGTTAAGCAATGTTTTCTTGCATGCGTCATTCGCTTTATATAAAATATATAAACCTTTTAGTTCACACAGGTTTTAAGGGATTATTCCTTTTCAAAGTTCAAACAATAATTGTTAAAAACCATAAAGATTTTTGACATATTATATATATGCCTATATTAAGGTCGTTTGCATATGTAACACTAGGCTGTCAAGATTTTTTAAATCGAATGAAATATTTTCATGAAATTTTAAATACCATCACAATTCTTTTATACAGGCAATTGAAATTACTCCTTTTCAAAATTCAAACAAACATTTGAGCCGCGTCATGACAAAACCAACATAATGGGTTTGCGACCAGCTTGGATCCAGACCATCCTGCGCATCCGCGCAGTCTGATCAGGATCCATGCTGTTCGCTATCAGTTTCTTTACTTGTTATAGGGTCTTTAATCAGACTGCGCGGTTGCGCAGGCTGGTCTGGATCCATGCTGGTCGCAAACACATTATGTTGGTTTTGTCATGGCGCGGCTCATTTTCTAAACCGAAACAGCAGAGAGGTAGTTCTAGCTTTATATACTTTAAGTAAAAAATTAGATTACTTTATTTGGGCCAGTCGATAATTGAATAACAAACTTTAATGCAGGTGCTTTAATCTCACTGTTTTATTTATTATTCAAGTCTGAAAATCAGGGAATTTTTACTTTAACATGTTGTTTGAAATGTTAACATAAATAAATCGATTTTAATAGGCACTGTGCTATGTATTACTTTTAAGAATTTGTGTACTGAGTAAAATGAAATTCCTTTCCACAATCAGTTAAAAAACTGGATAAAATGTACTGTTTTGAAAAGGACGTCGATAAAGGCGTTATATTAAACGAGCATTAAAATATACAGTCAGTAACAGGCATCTTTATTTTTACAGGTTACGTTGTTCAAAACAGCCTCCATTCGAAGCCTGGGCGAGGTGGATTCAAAATGGACATTCCTTTCCTGGTCGGTCTGTACATTTTCTCAGTCAGTTACAAAAATTTTCTTGACCTTATTAGAAAGGACATTAATTTTACAGATATAGATTGGAACATTTCTTTCCTCATTAAAAATCAAATTTGCGTGGAAAACATTGATATTGACGAATCTGTATGTTCAAAACACCTGCCTGCAACATGTTTGTACTATTTTTGTTACTTATTCAACATGATTATTCATTCTCAATTTAGGTAGTGCTGCGTCAAGAAATGGACGGAAAGACCCACCTGGTGATATGGGGTACATGGGATAAAACCGAACTACGAGCGCTTTGTGCATCACCAGCAGCTAGACACAATTTAGCACGTAACATTGCGGACATGTCAATCAAGATGTATCCTGTAACTGGAAACCTAACTGCGCGTTATCAATGGGCAAGTATGGTAAGCGATATAAGAGTAAACTGTGGAAATAACCTTGTAGCTTTGATGGCGGCAAAAAAGTTCAAATCACCAGTCTACCGTTATGTTAATACCAACAACCCATCGAAACCTTTCGGAGACGGCGGGGGATCCAATCTACCCTTTTCCATACTCACGATATGTATGCCTTCTTTTGGATATTTGGACAGTTTACTTGTATCCTCTCAGCGATTCGGACAAAAAGTTTCAAAGGAATATGAAAAAATGAGGTTATATCTTTTGTGCGTCATGGTCGTCCTAACACAACGTCATGGGGACAACATTTCCAGGTTCCACTGGACTCATCTCTGACACAGTTACAACTATCCAGAGTATCATGCAGAAGAATGCGAGTTTCTCTTTGCCAATGGTTTTTTCCCCTAATTCATGGCGACAATAGAATTAAAATGATTTTTTTGTAATTTCTTTTCGTGTAAAATTGTTGCAGTGTTCTTACGTGTTTGCGTATGTTTTGTATTCCGTTGGCATTTGGATTCATTAAACCTTTACGATAGTGACATGGTTACCATTTGTTTTCTAATATGTGTAAACATATTTTAATTAGCCTATTTGCCTGAAATTTAGTCCATGTCTTTAAAAAATATTCATGTACCCCTTGGATTCATCTGATATTGAAATTTGTACATGTACTTGATATTTTTTTAATTCAGATTTATCTCATGTTTATAGTATAGCCTTTATTAGATTAAAATGTTAACATCGTTTTATCAATAAAGTAGTACAGTAGTGTAACTGTATTGATAAGAAATCTAAGGCCTCAGTTCATTAATTGATACCAAACAAATTATAGGTTATAGGAATAAACTAGCTAGATAACTTATCATTCATGTTCCCATTATGAAGATATATACAAATTTGTAAAGTGTCAAACTTGAAAGCGCGGTATTATCTGAACCATTAGCCTGAAGAATAATCCGGCGCATCGCTCCCAGCGTTTCCGTGTTATAAACGTATGCCCTACGTTGCCTAAAAGGTAGCTATAATACTCAGTCCGTTATCAGTTTTTATGTCAAAGTGTACAAATAATCAGATTAAAAGGAACGCAAAAAACTTTTGGGAACTTTCCATTTTCCGGACATTGATACCCATTTATGTAGATATGTTCAACTACAACCATATAAAACATCATCGTGTGTATTTGGATATTTTTCTAGATAATGCAGCATTTGTGTCACGTTGACCAATGTATTATAATCAACTTTCAACATATATTTCCAACCATTACAATATTCCGATATCCATTTAATGATGTGCAATATTTTCAATGACACTTTGAAATACGTTTATCTTCTTAAAATTGAATAACAACTTGATATTTCAAATGTTCCTGTTCTACAAAATCAAGCTTTACGTTTAGTGTTTGTACCAATAGGAACAATACACGGACTTTTATTGGATATGTGTGCCATTTATTTCTCATACACGGCGGCACGAGAAAAACTATATGTTTCACGGATTTGCATTTGATGATAAGAACATTGTTTTTTTTATATGTTGATTCTTTCATTATTAATTCTGACGACTATTCACAAAATGAACTGTACAGACAAAAAACAAAAGTTCCATGAATGTCACTATATGACTTTACTACAAAAATTGCAAAGCCGTAGACTAAGTTAAAAAGTATATTAGTTTAACCATATTAAGATGTCGAGACGTAGATATTCACTGATAAAAAGCAATTATTAGAAACAAATATATTATTTTGTTTAATAAACATATTGATTCAGAGATAAACATATGCTGCAAGGATAAAGACAAGTTTTATGTACAGACTCAATCAAACCGAGTCTGCATTTCTTATTTTATTTTGTTGTGATTAATGCTTCCGAGGTATCACATTGTTTCCAGATTTTTTATATTTAGCAAGATAAAGTGTCAATAAACATTAATTCATATCAGCAATTATACTGGTTATATTTAAACATATATTCAAACATATATGTCAATCAGTATTGGATATTATGAAGGATACATTCAAAATTTTGTCATCTCAGTGACTAAGTTAGGACTGTCGTAAAATTATAAAGTGTTTAATAAAAAAAATGGGTTGATAATACCCATAGGGACAAATGTATTTAGCATTTGCTACATTAGATTTATACAAATGCTGTTAGATACATATTTCATGGATTAATCTAACAAATTCTTAATAATGATAACGCCATCATGAAATTCTATTCAAGAGTTTTATCAATGGTCGTCGGAATCAGTTTATTGTACTATTGCATACGTATAGCAATTATATACTCACAACAAAAATATTTAAGATATTACTCAAATGATGATAGTTACAAAACTTCGCTCCCTGTGACAAATCATGGTAAAATGCATACCACCGAAATTTCAAATGAAGGGCACATCAGACCTCCAGGGAAAACAACCAGAAGTAGTAAAATGTTGCCTGCTGGTGAAGAAGAAAGTGTACAAAAGTACCAGAAAGAGAGAGCTAAAACTACAAAAGACATAACACCGATAGATTGTACACCTATAATCTTAAATGAACATTTGTGTCAGAATGACAATCCTTATTTAATTATCATGATTCCGTCTCAACCTTCACATGCCAAACACCGACAGGCAATCAGAGAAACATACGCTCAGTTATCACGTGATAATATCAATAAGGTAAATGGTGTAGAAATACCATACATAGTCAGGACCGTGTTTCTGCTCGGAAAAGGAGTAAAAACGATGTTTGTGGATGCAAGTGTTTTACGAGAAAACAGCAAATATAATGATATAGTTCAGTTTTGATTTCACAGACTCGTATCATAACTTAACTTTTGAAAATGTTGCATGGTTTTTAAATGGTAGGTCAATATTGCAAGCATGCAACGTATGTCCTTAAGTCGACGAAGATGTTTTTTTTAACGTTGCTTTATTGATTCAACAGTTAAAAAGACATACATTAACTCCAAAAGGAGTTGTATTTGGATACATATACAGTAACAGTAAAGTATGGCGACATGGTAAATGGGCGATTGATAAGTCTGTTTATGAAAAAGATTGGTTGCCTAGATATGCATCGGGAACTGCTTACGTGTTGTCAGTAAACATTCTTCCTCACATTGTAAAAGAAGCAAAGGAAAGATCGTATGTTCAAGTGGAAGATGCCTACATTACAGGTATAATAGCTTCAGAAAAATTAGGCGCCAGTCTTGTAATGTTGATTGGAGGCTCACATTTAATTGAAAAATCTATGGAACCCTGCAAATTTGTGGAGAAAAAGAGAGTAACTAAAACTAATCTAAACGTAAACCAACTATATAGTTTCTGGAATGCATTATTATATTTTGAGACAGAATGTCACAAGTAAAAACCTTGTTGTAAAGATTGTAGGGCTTACGTATGGGATAAGCAATACAAAGTGTGATTAAAATGAACTTACTGTTTTTGGAGTGTTTTTGCACGCTTTGCAACATAAACAATTGGTGTACGTTCAAATTTGAAAGAAAAAAAAACAAGTTTCGATCGATAAAGAATTACGTTTCTAACAAATAAACATATCATATCTAAAATACATATCAATTTTGGAAGTCATTTGTTTATTTTTTCTGGATCTTGTATTTGGAACGGCCTAAGTCCTCATTAAATCAAGTCTGCTACATATGCAAATAATTTTAAAACCTTAAAGGAATAGGAATGGATGGATTGATGTCTGTCTAATATAAATATTTATCATTTAAAAAGAGGTACCATGACAGTTTTTCTGTTGACATCAACCCAATAAGTGAGAATTTCGTGTTTTAAGACACTGTTTTTTACTTGAGAAATAAGTTCTTGGGCGCCGCCATTTTGGCGTTCTGTCATTCTCGCGAGAAAGACGAGACCGAGATTGTGACGTGTTACACCCACTTCCGGTTAGTTGTACACGCTGGTACAACTGTAATATATCTTGGTGAAGAACTTATTAATCTTATTGCGTACATTATATATTATTTATGACAACATCATATGGAACTGAATTGCTTTAATTAATTAATTGAAGACGCCGCGACATTAATTATCATTTGTCCGATTTTCAAGCTTGATGATGATCCCACCACATGATTGAAGCAATGACTGCTTAATTTTCAAAGATAAACCATTAATTTAATTTGGGTACTATGAGAAACTTCTTCAAATTGACGATATATCCTTTTATTTTGTACAAGCTGTCCGAATAGGGTACATCGCCGGTCATGTATCTTTTTTTCAGCGTAAAATATCAACTAAATCCAATATGCAGAGATCTACTGAGGACACGATTTTCCGCCATTGACGCTAAAAATGAGAATGGTGAGAATGGCGCGGGAAAATCGGCAGCCAGACTAATATCGTATGAAAACAAAACTGCCCGTAAGGTTATTTAGGCACCCAGTCAAAACTGGTACCAACAGCAAAAGATTGCCCATTCCCCTGTAATAACGCATATTCTCGGGTTTATCCAGTTCCCTATAGCATTTTTCACGTTATCTACTTACCCAATTCCTTTCCCACACAGATACGCATTTCTACTACCGTTTAATCCAATAAAACAAAAAATCATAAATCTACTTAACATTTAAAATGATTATTGGTAACTGAAAAAAAATGTGTTGCTATTTTATGACATGCTGTCATTTACAGCATAATTCGACGGTGTGGAACTTAATTTCCCCTAAGGTCATTCAGTTCACCGATGAAGCGTAAAAAAATAGATGTCTATTTCGTCATTAGAATATTTGACAAGGGTGATTAACCAATCAGGGCAACATTGTGCATGATCAAAAGGTCTGTCGGCACAGAGGCATACAAGGAGCAATAAAAATCGTCAGTACACAGTGTGACAGGAACATTTGGTGCAAATAAGCAGAGACATAACATAGATAACAGAGATAGGCTACTTCCTAGCCAGTTAAAATATCATGCGTGCCTACTAAACCAAAAACTTGTAGCAAGTAAAAATTTTTAACCAGATATCAAAATCGGTAAAATAATACATTTTCTGAAAGCTTATGTATTTGTCTATGGCTGCAGGTAAAAATATTTACAGTTCCCATTTAAATAAATGTTGTATCATTTTTTAAAAAGAACTACTTAATACTTTTTGTTACAAAACTATTCATATGATAAAAAACTGGCTCAGTGGGTATGTTCTGCCATGTTTTTCTAAGTGAAAGGCATGGAAAGTTACCAATATTTTAACATGCAGCCATAGATGAAAGATTTACCTTTCAAATGGTATATAATATTAAATGATCATATGTACATCCATTAAGTTTTATTTGCTACAAAATGCCTAATTTTCCACTTTTATATAGGCATGAGTGATATTTCAATGGAGTATATAGGAGCTGCTTATCTCTGTTATCTATGTTATCTATGTCTCTGAAATAAGGATCAATTAAAATGGACAATTTGTGTTTGTGTTTGTTTACCCTCGCCACCGGAAAGAGACCATATGGGCGAGCATTAATGGACATAAAATGGACAATGCACAGTATTAGACATAAGTAGTAAGAACCAGCAATTGTGTGAATAAATTATGCAAATTAGATTTTTGAGCAGCCAATAAAAATGTTTTGCCTGCGTTTCATATTAGGCTACGATTACGACGGCAGCATCATACGTTGACAGACATGTTAACAATTTACTTTTCAAAAGAGTTGCTTATATTTTTGAAATGTGTACATCAATTATAACATATGTTCACACCTTTAAATTTGAAAGTCAGAATCAAACTGCAAAAATCTAATTACATGTACTATTAAGAACACGTTTTAGTAGGATTTTTATAATAATGATAATTATCGCCGTTCAATAATTAACAGCCAATTATGCGTTGGTGCGTTTGTTTATTTAATTGCTTTATTTGATTGTGAAACTTTGTTAAATAATAACATGTGTATTTATTAAATCTGTGAAATATTGTTTAATTACATTAAGATGAGACTTTAATGAACATAGCATTGTTTGGAGTAACGGGCATCACTGGCCTGAAGTGGTGCGACCGGTAGACGTTGATTTTTTTTTGTTTCTTTATTTATTCATTTTTTTTTTGGATATTGTTACGTATTTTGAACCATAAAAAAATCTCCTCTCTACCTCCTGTGAAAATTAAATTGTCTGGTCAATACTTAATTATATTAATATTTCCCTACGATTCAACTAGATTTATCATAAATCTAAAGATGTGGGGAAATGACATCACGCGCACCTGTTTTTATACGGCCAATACACAAACATGGCCGCGCTTACTGATTTGTAGAAATCGGTGATTTAGCGATTTAAATTTTGTTATCATTCGTTTAATATTATTATTTGGCGGCAGAAAATTTGCAGATTTATTATTTATAGTATTGTTTTTCTGAAATCAAGTTTTTATTCTAACCTTGTCTTTCCCTTTAAACTTAAGATGTTATCACACATCGGTGTAAGCTCTATTAGTGTCAATTCCATGCTACAAATTGTTACCTTTGTTTAAAATCTCACATTTGTGTATTCAAATACCTTATATTATTAAATTTATAGTGTTCCTTGTTGAAGGCCTCATGGAAGATTGATATGCTGTTCAAATGTGTTCTCTCGTTAAATAAAGTCTTTATTATTATTACTATTAGTATTATTATTATTATTATTATTATTATTATTATTATTATTAAAGTATGCTAGCATGTTGAGATATTCTACAATTGATATTTCCTTTGTTGGTTCTTTTTTACATGTTTCTTTTGATAAATTAATTTAATTATTGTCTTGCTCCATATTGCTCTCGTAACTTAAGATTGAACGAAATCAATTTATAAAATCCTGTGAAAAAAAGTGTTGTTCTGATCTGATTAAATTCACACAAAAAACACCTAAAATATTTAAAAATAGCTATTATAAGATACTGCCAGCAAAGAGGGGAAATATTGAATGTCAGTGTATGGAAGGTGTACAGTGAGCTTTAAATAATCTATTTTAGAAGAACGCTTTTCTTATTGAATACCACCAGTCTTCATTTCCATTTCTAGCAAGTTTCATTAATCTTGTCAACGTGTTTTTTTGTATAAACATCGGATTTAATAAAATGCAGTGAATGTGTATAAATAGTGAATTCATTTATTCATTACTATTTTCGATCTCTCAAAATCTTTTATTGAGTCATTCTATTTGGTAACCTACAAAAAATGTTTACGTATTTACAAAAGACACTAACCTAGGTTAGATATCGCTTAAAGAAAATACCTAAAATGTGATGTTTGCTTAGTAACACGTTAGTTTTATCAATGTTGAAATTGTCGGCCATGATATAATAATGTAGCATAACGGCGAATCATTCGACCATGAGGATGGTAAAGGGCCACATCTGCAGTCACCGAAACGAAACAATGTAGCTGCCTAAAACACACATAATATGTGAAATAATAATTCGTTTGTTCCGTAATCTGATTGACATTGGATGGATGTTCAGCAATGCCTTTAAATTTTACCCAAATATCTAATAACAAGATTAAATAAAAACGGATGGAATATAGTTTCACTTGCTGTGTGACAAAAAGTACACAATTCATCTAGCCCATTTAAAGCAAAAGTTGATTTGTGCCTTATATTCTGTGATTTATCATATATTGAAACCACTGTAATTAAGTTTCATTTAAAATTTTAAAATGTAGTTTGTATATATTTTTCCAATCTTGTTGATTGGTGTTATGCTCTCTAAACCATTTTGAGTGAGAAACAATATAATTATGTGGATTTACATACAAATATTTCATAAAATATAATGCGACCCTTTAATGATATATCAATCATCTTGATAAATAAAGGTTGTACAATGTACTATATTTGCTTCTTTTATTGAATCATGGGAAAATCTTAGGGAATCGAAATATTATCTGAAAAGAGTGTATGATATCATCATATTGTAAACAGTTTGTCGTAAAGAAATATTTGGCCATTTTCATTCATAAAATCATTTATGAATATTATCCCTCTGTTAAGGTAAGATTAACCAATAAAGGATTTTCCACTAATCTTAAACTTATGATAATACCAAACAGGTAGAGATAAAAATAACTATTAAAAGGTTCCATATACCAAACATAGCAAGACCAAACAGCTTTCGAGAAAATATTCCCAATGTCTTTTATTTTATATTTTACATAATCGGAACCAAATTTATCATATAATTTAATATCAGTACAGATAGCTTCATCTACAGATAAGTATTTATCTTCACTTTTATAAAGTCTCCTTAGCTATATAAGTCTTAAGGCTGGCCAGAAGGATATAAGATCTGCATCTGTTATCTTTTAAAAGATTGTTTTCCCATTTTTGTTCTTGACATAGTTCCATATCCAATCCAAACTGCATTTGTTTTTTGTTTTTTTTCTTCTTCTTTTTCAATATTAACATGCAGACCAGATATTTTAGCTTAAATTTTAAAACATTTATAGAGGTACTTATAGATTTTACTGAAACATCCAGAATTAATGTAGTATCATCGGCATACTGTGATATTAATCACGCCTTCTTATTTATCTTAACACCTTTAATATCTTTATTCTGTCCAATTATAGCAGTGACAGAATTTCTGCGAAGAGAATAAATAAGGTGATAAGGGATCACCTTGTCTACAGCCTCTATAGATGAAAAACCAGTCGGACAAATGGCCATTTACAGTAACACACGACTAAATGTTATTGTAGAATTTTTTCTAACAAAGGCTGAATGTCTTCACCAAAATTTAAAAACTTTTAAGCATTTGACATTAATTGTCGTGAAATAGAATCAAAAGCAGTTGCAAAATCAGTAAGTAAAAACATTGCTGGACACCCGTTTTGTTCAGTAAAATTCTTTAAATTGTATATTCATCTACCAACCCCCCACACACAAGAAGAACCGACCTGGAATCAATCTTGTTTGATATTCACTTATTAAAGAACTTAAAATAGTTTTTTTATTCTATTGGTAATTACAGTACAAGTCATTTTATAACAAACATTTTAAAATGATAGAGGTTTCCAAATTTTGTATATTTTTTATCTTTATTACCTTTTGGATTACACGTTGTGTCTGGTACATGTAATATGATAATTCACCCCTTGTAAATTCTGCATTTATTGAACGGGTTAAAAATTGACCAAGTTTTTACCAAAATACTTTATAAAAGGCGGCAGTAAACCTAGAATTGCCTGGTGCAGAATACTTTGACATTTTCTTTAAGCCCAATAATAATTCATCGGAATTCAAATTTCCTTCTAGGGATAATTTTTCATTTTCTGATAGTTTTATTTTGAAATTAGGATGAATGATATTTTCAAGATGTATGTATTTAGTCTTTTTATCAACACATAAGTTATGCATAATCCGACGTTTAGTTGTCTGGGGAAAAAACCCATTTATGATGCGTTTGATGCAGGTTGGTCATATTTTGAATCGGCATAATTTTTTTAAATAATCAAGCAATTAACATTCGGTTTGAAGTACACAAAGGGAATTAATATATTGTTAGGTGTGCTTGTTTGATATTTAAAATAAATTTCAAAAATTTTAATTGTTCTCTTTCGATCATGTCCAAGTTTCCTTATCCCCATATTTCACATCCGTATAACAATATTGGCTGAACATTTTCCATTAAAAGTTTTATTTGCAAATCTACTGGCATTAATAAATATGCTACTCTTTTTATAAGGGAATACATTGCTCTTGTTGCTTGATTTGTTATAGCACGTTTTGAAATTAAAAAAGAACCACTTCTACTAAATAATATACTCGAATATTTGTAATCGATTGTAACTTCATTGTTTTCACATTTTAAATTGAATTGAAAATGTCTCGGTCTACCTTTAGAAAAAAATATTTGTTATTGAAATATTAAAATATGATAAACAAGATCAACAAGGAAAGGCGGTCTTCAATGCTTGAGTTTGCAAACATCACAATATTGTTCATATACATGTAATTGCGAAGACTTTTCTAAAGCGGCTGCTTTATTGATTAATTGTCTTTTTGGTTTGTCAAAAAATTACAGATCTGTATAATCTGTATGCCCCTAGCTCGAGATAATACGGTACTACAACTACAGTAGTCATGTTATTTAATTATCTGGGTATATTATTTTGGTTGTATATTGTCATATCTTCTTGTTCTTGGGGTTCAGTGATTTTTCTCGCTAAATTCGTGGGTAACAAGTGAAAAATCAATTGTTACTGTTCAGTTTAATATGTGTTATAACAAAGCTGAAGACAGTTGCAAAGGGAGTATGTAAAAATAATCTTCGAATACAAATTCTGATATATGTAAACGGTACTGTAGTTTAAACATTTGTGACAAGCTCAGCGATTTTTTGCCCAAATGTGATATGTGCGATATATATATATATATATATATATATATATATATATATATTGTGTGATAATTTAAGTCCGTTTGTTTAAAAAATATCTTGTAGCTTGGATTCATTTCCGGAATGAATTTGATGTTCAAATTTGTACTTGATATATTTTTTTTAATTCAGATCTTAGCTCATGTTTAAAGTATAGCCTTTATTAGATTAAAATGTAGTACTGTATAATATAATAATGTATGATAAAAAATCTAGAACTCAGGTCATTAACTGATATCAAACAAATTTTAAGTTTATGGCATAAACTAGCTAGATAACTTATCGTTTATGTTCCCATTACCAATATACTACAAATGTGTGAAGTGTCAAACTTGAAAACGTGGACTAGACGGTCACTTGCACTTTCCAGTATCGTCCATGAACGGGCTCAATCAAACCGAGCCTGCAACATTTTCAATTTTGCCATGTTGGGCTTTCTTTGGGGACTCTGTTTTTCTCTATTCTATTTAAACGCAGCTCAAACGGCATAATTTAAATGTTAATAAGCTTCTTACTAGTGGTCCTGTCTGAATGGACGTTACCGGGGGCTGTCCTGAAGATTTTTTTTTAAATTTGAATGATTTACATGCAACCGTTCACAGGCTAAAACAAAATGCCCATTTAGGTATGTTAAAAGTGTCCAAATGACAAATAAATAACACCAGCAAATTTCTTCATTTGGGACATATCATTGAATTTTTAATGTGACACTCTTGAAATGCAGTACTTGGTTCACATGAAATTGTGTCCTCTGAATTAAAAAACATAAGGTAGAACAATCAGTCAGTATGTACTTAAAGTAAGAGTAGTTTTACTTGATAAAGTTAATATCATTCAAAAACAAAACATAGAATAAAAGTAACTTCTATTTAGTGTCGATCAATAAAGCTCTTTGATATGTTACCTTTATAACATGGTAAATGTCTTATAACTTCCTGATTAAATAAATATTTTACTAATACAATACTTGTCACAGAAGATAAACATTGTTTGAATTCATCATTATTAGTGATATTGCACATTAAATTGCTACGAACTGAAAACATAAACACGAGCAAAATTAAAGATGACACTGTCAAACATTGGTGAATATAAGCAGATAAAAATATTAACAAATTATTGTCGGATAATTTGTAAGCCTATTTAGAAACTTATTACACCACCAAAAGATAGAGTTGTTACAAAAGTTTGAATTTTCATGTGTTTTGATAATGCCTAGACGTATATTAAAAAAATCAATTGACAAAAATAAATATTCTTTTGACAAAAATAAATATTCAATTGACGAAGTTTTAAACAGTTATATTGTTTGGAGCTAAGAATGGTACATGTGACGTATTCAGTTCAAACTTGACCTGACGTTTGATATTTTCATGTGTTTTCCAATTGTAAAGAGTAATGTTGTAGGAATCACAACACCCAAAAACTATTAAACAACTGATACAAATGTACAAACTGGACTAGTTACATAGAAATCAAACGTTATTTTTCTCTTTCTGTTTTATTTTTAACTTTTAGTGCCTACGTTTGATATAGTTTATCAAAACATTATCAAAGGTATACAAAATAACGGAAAAATAATTCAAAAGCTAAAAAACATAAAATATCAAAATATTGTCTCGTAGAAAATGTTTTCATAATTTTTAAAATTATTTCTAAATATTCATATTATTTATTTATTTATTCATAAACATTGTTAAATAAATGAGAAGAAACTTATCTGATAGATAAAAGCAGTAGATAAAACAATTTTTAACGAAAAAAAAAAGTTTATCAGAAATTCTGATATATCAGACCGTGGTCCGAAGAATGAATGGGAGATCACTGCGTGGATATTACGTCTGCTCTTCAAAGTCACGTGACTGTCATGTGACCATGACGTCAAATTTTTGCTACAGTGTGTTTTCAAAAATTCGACATATCAATGCATTAAAGTTATTATAGAATCCTCAAAATAAATCCTTAATGAGGGGGAAATCCCCGTTCGTCTGCTCTTCAAAGTCATGTGACTGTCATGTGACCATGACGTCAAATTTTTGCTACAGGGTGTTTTCAAAAATTCGTTTACTTTATTTTTTTTTATAAAAATGTGCTGAAATAAATTATTAAATACTGAGATCTGCAATATTAGATCAGTTTTTTACTTCTTTTTCAGGTGAATCCTACATCTTCTGCCTCAAAGTATAGGATGTACTCACTTACAGCCATGAAAAATGCATATCAAGCAGTAAAAGAAATGAAGATACCAATTAAGACTACTGCACGGCAATTTGGTATTCCTCAGACAACCTTGCGTGATAGAGTCCTTGGTAGAATTGATCCTGAAACAACATCTTTAGGCATTTTAGTCAATATGAAGAGACCGTATTTGTTAAACATATAAAGGGTATGGCTCTGTTGGGTTATGGCTATTCACGCAGTGAGTTGATAGATCAAGCCTCTAACTATGCTACATTCCTTGGTAAACGAGATAAGGAACATCCATTGAGTGACAGATGGTACAGGTATTTCATGGCCAGGTGACCTGAACTTAAAAAGGTAAAACCAAGGACACTTGTGTATTATAGGGCACAAGCTACTTCGAAAGAAAAGGTATCTGACTACTTCAGTAACTTAAAATCTGCCTTATTAAAGACAATTTGATGGACAAACCTGAGCTTATATATAATGTTGACGGAAAGGGTGTGCAAACTGAGCATAACCCTGCATACGTTATTTGTGCAGAGCAATCAACACATGCAATCACGTCTGCAAGAACAAGTATTATAACAATACTAGGCCGTGGCAATGCAATAGGCACACAGATACCTCCATTTTTTGTTTTCAAAGGCAAGCGCATGAGGAATGAACTCTTAGAGGGAGCAAGTCCTGGAACAAAAGGAACAGTAACTGAAAGTGGGTGGTCTAATTTAGATGTGTTTTTAAAGTACTTAGATAAACATTTTCTGAAATATGTGCAACGTTCTGAAGACCAGCCATTATTACCGTTCTCGCTCGGCACCAGAAAGACATCCGTTTTCGCGACCGAGACCCCCGTTCGAGCCCGCCGCGGGGCCGTCCGACATCGCAGCCGGGTGATCTAGGGCGCGATCGAACCGTCCCACTGCCGAGCTTGCGGCAGACGCCCTCCCGTCCGGCTGTGGTCAAGAATGCGCTTTTTTGCCGATTGTCACCGGTTTTCGCGAGGTGGGGGGCGGGGCTTGGCACGGTCCGATCCGACTCGCCGAGACCTTTCCAACGCGCCCTCGATCACCGAGCTGGCCCGCTCCGTTCTCGCTCGGCACCCGAAAGACCACCCGGCTCGGACCGATTCGTTGTCCGCCGCTTCTCGCCGGGGAGAAAGAAGGAAAGCCTAACCCTAACCCCAACCCTAACGTCCGTCTCTACGGGTGGAAAGCGACCCTAACCCAAGACGAGGGACCCTGTATTCCCCTTCCCTCCCGGCAGAAAGAAGGGAGGCGAAGACTCGGCGGCCGAGAAAGAAGGGATGCGATGAGTCGCCGGCCTAGAGAGAAGGGAAGCGCCCAGTCGCCGGCAGCCGTACGCCCGCGTAGCTCGGGCTGACTTGCTTCCCCCTTCTGTCCGGCCTTCTGACCCTTTTTATGTATTTTTCTACTACTGTGTCAGTGATGTTCCGATTCTATAAGTTGCTGTCATGCGCAGAGGTATAACAATCTTTTGACCACAAAAAACAGGCCATCAGCTGAAGATAACTCGTGGTGATTCCAGTATTCCATAATACTGGATTGCATTTGGCACGAAAAACTGGTCAACCGTCAACAGTCGTCTCTTTCGGAAAGTTCATCTTTGCATCATGTCCGTTATGTTTAAACCTTTCAGAATTGTGTGCACATGTAATTCAAGGCCATCTTCTTTCTTTCACAGACTGTCTAGACAGTAAGTTAATGATGTGTATATTTTTATCACTAACATAAAATTACTTCAAGGTCACACTTAGACAATTGTTATCGCATTCTTTAAAGTCTTTGAGGGCATGTCTGGGATTCGCATTATCGAGCTAAACGAATTTTAACCTGATTGTACAGTTCTGTGTCTACCATATACGTACTGGTGAAAGTGCGTGTAAGCGCAAAAGTTCTCTTTTAATATTTGCAAAATTTGATTCGGTTTCTGTCATAGTTTGGGATGCAAAATCAACAAGGTGACTATTTTGCATTAATCTTGCAGCTGTCGCAGTTTTTGAACTGTCACACGCAAGTGTTAATAGTAACTTTGGGTTAAAGTAGGACAGTATTGGAGAAACTTGCCATAAATGGGTACATGGAAGCGTTCGATTTTGGAAGAAAGAAAAATAATGAAGACTTTGTCATAAATAATTTATAGGATAATGAGACATTTAAGGCCCCTTTGACCTAGATCTTTGAACTAGTGACCCAAAATCAATAGGGGTTATCTTATAGTTATGACCAATCAATATTAGAAATATGATGACTTTGTGATGAATACTTTTCAAAATAATCAGCGGAGACCATTCAGATATTTTAGGCCCCTGTGATCTTGACATTTGACCTAGTGACCTCAAAACCATCAGAAGTCATCTACTAGTTATGACCAATGACAATGTGAAATATGACGACTTTGTGATGAATAGTTTTCAATATAATCAGCGGACACCATGAGGTCTACCGACGGACAGACCGACATTAGCAGAACAATATACGCCCTCTTCTTCGAAGGGCGGCATAAATATATGAAAATACGTGCTTGATATTAAAGCAGCTTCACTGAGGTTACTAAACCTTAAAAACATTAAATTGGAAATGTTTACTAATATAAAGGGAAGGACTTTTTTAAATGAAATAAAAACGAAAGATACTAAACATTTTACTTAAAATTAGATTGAAAATCTGTTTTTGTGTGTGTGCATTTCGTAGTCCGGCTACAAATTTCGCAAATGATTAAACAAAGTTTACCAGGCTAAGTACTTTTTGGTCTGCTGAGCGCGATTTCATACTTTCATGAATCGATTACTTTCCATCCTCAGTTGAGGTACAAACACGCGAATTCCGTAAAATGATAAATTCGTGTTTTTTTGTAGGATGTTCTTAAGCATGTGTTTCAGACTGATAATTTGTGGCTTGAGATGTATTTCTGATCACTGGAGATAAACAAATACAAAAGTTGTCCGCCAAAATGAATAATGTGTTGATAACGGCAAAGAAATTGACTAAGGATGTACTAAATGGAAAGAAGTTGCATTAATTAACAATGTGTGAACTTACAAGTTGTTTGAGCCTTAAATTTTCTTACATAGTAGAAGCGCTCCTTTTTTCATTGCATTGTGTACGAATGCAGGAGATTGCCTGAATTAAAATACAATGATTCTCGTTATCTTACAGTATCAAAAGAAGGCTTCACGGAATTTGTAAGATATGGTGAGCAGCTGAATTATTCTTTACAAATGATCGGATAGACATGAATGGAGATTTACACAGATAACTATGAATATTTTCTTTCAACTATGAATCAAATACAGTTCTTTAATCTCCACGTGTATATCCGCAGATAAAAATAAAACACATGCTACAAAATAGCCACGACTTATATAGATCGCTTCACCATCGTCTGTCTGTCGCTAGCCTGACTGTCCATCACAAATCTTCTCCGGACTTCTCCTCAAATTTTGGTCAATTTTATCCAAACTTTACAGAAATGATCAGTACCAGGTTTAGCTTAGCATATCTTCTGCTTTTTACCTTTTCAATAATTTATGGTCCTTTGATTATGTTTCAACTTTAAAATTTTGTCCGGACTAATACTACTGATACAATTTGTGTGAAACTTTACAGGACTGAACGGTGTTTCAAAGGTCTTGAGCATATTTAACAGATTTACCGGTTGAATGTTTTTTGCTAAGTTATGGCCCTTGCATAAAAAGGCATTTTGGTATGTTAATGACTTTTGTGTCTCCTGCTACACATTAGCCGCGACATACAGGGAATAAACTGTCAAATCACCTATCAATACAACTGCTTAATGGATATCATCAGGCGACAAATGTAATCACTCTTCGCCGTTGTTTTTCATATTAGCTACACATATTCATAAATTAAGGTATTTTGACTTACATTTTGATTTATTACAAAACTGAAATTTAATTTACTGCAAAATATTTATTTGATCTAGGGCTGATTTGGATTGGCGCCTATTTGATTTTTTTCGGGGCCGTTTTGACTTGAGTCCGATTTGTCTATAATTCGACAATCAATAACACATCGGCGAATATTGGAGAGGTCATCAGACCTCTCCACAGTGATGAGAATGATTGCTGGCGGGATACATTTTTGCATATCAAATTGAAGTATTGAATTTCATTTACAGACAAAACATTAGAAGCAGTCTACAAACATTGTTATCCGCATGCTCCGCTCTAAAATACGAAATTATTTAAGCGAAAAATGAAAATCGAGATGAACAAAATTGGTAAAAAGAAAAAGCGGAAAATATCTTTCACATGGACGTGACATATAACACTACGGACAGTGGTTCATTCGGTTTAAAATCCAACTGTATAAATTGATTTTTTTTGTGAATAGCGATTTCGAAAAATAGTAACTGTAAACATTTATAAGAACAACAATATTGTGACACTAGCAATGTTCAAGGCTGGTTATTTTTTAATCATTTTGATGTAAAACTATTGAGTCATTAACAGTACAAGGCCAGTTATTTTTAGATATGATCACTTCTCATTCCAAATAAGGTCAGGTCACGCAGATAAATTTCACGCGACAGTAAAGGTCGCGTACCATCAGCTTTCCCAGGCATGCTTGTTCATCACTCAACAAGAAGTCGTGCAAACTTAAAGTACTATTTTTAGCCCATCAGCGTGACAAACTATCAGATTTTATTTATTAAATTACTTAATGCTTTCTCTATATACATGTTACTTGGCTTTATTTTGTAAAGGTAGAAAAGAGGTTTTCTCAGTTTCCTATTATTCAATTATTTGTTTTCGTCGGTTACAAATTATTTATCATTTAAGTGATTAGCCTGTCCGTGCTCTGCCTTGTTCCCTGTCCTGTTTTTGGGGGGTCCGCCTGGGCTCCTTGCCACTGGTTCTTGTTGCTGGGTCATGTGGGGGTTGAATTCATTAAACGCCGCCTTTCCTTGCAAAGGGACCCGGCACAGTGTTTGGATAGTGTAAGTTTAAGTCCAGTTTAAGTCAAAATTGCAAAGTCATTCTTGCGTAAATCATATAAAGCTATATATCAAATTGCAGCTAAATGACATCACTACAGTTCAACCCCTTGTCTATATGTTACATATAAAGTATAATTTTTTTCTAGAATTACTTTTTTACAGTATCCCAACACTGTGCCGGGTCCCTTTGTTTCCTTGTTGATCTAGTTTATTTTATTGTAACTGATAAGGAATTCAAAGAAAACAAATAAAAGATTGAATATAAGAAAATAATTTGTAACTGATAAGGAATTCAAAGAAAACAAATAAAAGATTGAATTATAGGTCTACAAAGTCAAGGGCACAGGGCAGTGGGACAGGAGACCCGGGGAAGGGTTGGGATAAATTAAAGAAAACATTTGTGGCAAAGGAGAAGATACTTACCGTAGACGAGAAAACAACAAGGGGCACAAGCAAAAGTGTCACCCAAACAGTATGAAACAACATAGACATACATCTGAGGATAACAGAGAGGCGCCTCCTTGGAACGGTCAGCAGCAAAAGTACTGCTGGGGAGTTTAAACCGGTTAATGGTGCACCAAACCTCACTTTTAGTCCCACCATGTTCCTATAAACGAGACAGTGTAAAATAATTCCACGCCAAGTGAAATTTTCATAATTGTTATGGTTTCAAAATGTTAAATAAGTAAAACACAAAAATGATCATGTAGAAATATATGAAAGTAAACCCAATGACCATAACAAAAGTACTCAATGTCCTAAAGGTAGACAGACCAACAATAAAATCACCGACAAGGGCCCGACAAAGCAAGACAAAAGACAAACATTAAGGCAATTCACTCCCAAGGAGCATTTAGAACTGTCCATCATAGAGTCTCCTACTTGGTCCGTCAGAGGAAAGCGTAGTGTCCAACTGTTTGAATGCTGGAAAAGATTTTTCTATTTATAGCTCTGGCAGCCATTTTTGTAAAGAGAAGCGGAACGCCACGGCGACGTGCAAAACTAGGGATGGTACAGATCACTCCTGTAAACTTTTTTCTGGCAGCCTTTTTGTGAAGCAAGCGAAGCGGAACGTGCCGGTGTTGTGCACAATTAAGGATAATACTTATCACTCTTGTAAGGTTTGGTTGAAATCCCACCAGTGGTTTTTAAACTCCCCAGTGGTTTAACTATCACTAACCTTTCCTAGGCGGTACCCCTCTGTGTTCCTTCAAGGGGTTTTTCATGTCAGTAGTATTATTTGGTTTTGAATGTTTACATGTTTTGTGATGTCTGCGTTGTTGGATTGTGGTTTACGGTAAGTATTTTCTATCCCCCCTCCCACGTAATGTGTGAATAATAAAAACTAAAACGGGCCCATGTGGGAACTAGAACGGTTTTTGTTACAAAACACCCAAAACTATGTATGGTCACTCACGGAAGTGTCATTGAACTCCTACCAGGCCGGACATGATTTTTTCTATTTTTAGCTCTGGCGGCCATTTTGTACAACGAAGCGGAACGTGCCGGTAATGTGCACAACAAGGGATGGTATTGATCACTCCTGTAAAGTCTGGTTGAAATCCCACCAGTTGTTTGACCTGTGAAGGGTGGACAAGCTTAACGCGAACGGACGATCGGACAGAAGGACGGACGGACAGACAGACTGCGAAGGCAAAAACAATATGTCTCACAAAATTTTGGGAGACATAATTAAAGGGATAAAGGTAAGGGTGAAAAAAGGGGCAGGGTAAAAATGGGAGAGGGAGATGAGAAAGCACCTACCGTATACAACAATCCAGCATGGCAGACATCACAAACATGTCAACATTCAGAACAAGTAACAATACAGACATGAAAAACAGGTTAAGGATCACGGTCATGAGATCATTCTCTATCCGTTTTTTTGTCAAATGAAAAGGTCTGAATACAGTCTTTTTCGTTTAAGCTCTTTTTGAAAATTTGTATCTAAATATCGCGTCTTTGAGCATAATCACAACGTGTCTACGAAAAGTAAATCGCCAACTTAGTTAGTTAGATTCTAATAAAAATAAACGTTTTTTAACATTTTAACGGACAAAGTCACTCTTCCGTTGCTTCTTCTTATCAGTTTAAATCGTTTAGTTTTCTGTTAGCGTCTAACTATTACTTAGAAACATCCGCATATGTTTGATAAAGTCAGCCATTTTTGCAGACACTTCACCCCTCATACAATTCAACCCTCTTTTGATGAAATCTGATTGAGACACTTCACCGCTCAATTTGTTTAGAGTTTCACATACATGAAGGTGAGGTATGTGATAAGTAATCAATGGTGATTAGAAATATTCATTGTTTTAACATATATACATTTATGATTATGTTATAAATGTAGACCTTATAAAACAAAATATATTGTTGTTGTTTTTATTTACCTGATGTTTTTGAAACAGCAATTATAAAATATCGTTCAATTCCTTCGTCCTCCAATTGACATGTAGTACCTTGATAGTATATGTTATTTTGGTTTTGGAGTGATATATGTGGATATATTACCTGATAAGATTTTATATCACCCGAGCAGTTAGGCGAGGGTGATATTTTATCTTGGCAGGTAATATATCCACATATATCACTCCAAAACCAAAATAATAATTTTATTACCCTTCCCCTGCCGAGTTTAGACGATTTTTTAAAAAATCATTGCTGTTTCAAATGAAACGTCGAAATAAGATTCTCTTTAGGGTACCTCTTCGTCACAATATGACGTCACATAAATACATGACGTATTTTTCCCGTACCTAACGAATGTAAACAAGAGAAAAGGAGTAGTCTATTGAACGCACTTTTTTGTAATTAATATCAAATAGATAAATAAAGAATCCCTAAAGAAAGCCCAACACGGAAAAATTGAAAGCTTTCACAAGGTCATATTTGTTTTAGATACTGATGAGATTATGTATCATTACTCTACTTTGGTAAATATTTTTCATTTGACAGTTAAAAAATGCTTTTAAATCGGAATTTTCACCGCGTAAAATCGAACCGTACGCGCATCACCTAAGCGCATGTTGTTTTACAACGTTGGGTACCCAACGGGGAAATTTAGTGTGTATATTACCCGTCTGGCTTGGTTATATCAATTTCTTCTGGGTGATCAATATCCAATCAAAAAAGCGGAAAAAAATCTGGAAGGGTAATAATTTGTTTTATCTTGAAAGTCACACATATATTTACTTGCCAGCATTTAGTTATGCATGTTTATTTTATTTTTTTTTATGTCATCTTTAAATGTTGAATTCTGCTTAAGCCGGTGCAATGGGGGGGGGGGCGTGGATGGTAATTTGCACTTTCCAGTACCGTCCATGAACAGGCTCAATCAAACGGAGTCTGCAATATTTTTCATTTTGACGTGTTGGGCTTTCATTAGTGATTCTGTTTTTCTCTATTTTTTAAATTGTCTTTCATGTTATGTTTGAATATAATTTAATATATTTAATGTTTCAATTGCATGTTAAAATTTTTAATTACTGTTATGCATAAAAAGTTTCTGTTGTATGGTAACTGTAAATTTCTTTCATGATGTTTGTTTAAATGTTCAAAATATACCAAAAATTGGCAGGAGTTTAATATTTTATAAAAAAAAATGGGCCAAGGACAGAAAAGGCCGTATTACATTTGTATACTAAATGTCATGAGGAAAAACGAACAAATTTCACTATTGACCATCAATGTCGAAATTCTAACTAAATGGGTTAAGCCACAGACCTGAAATCAATCCCAAGGTATGGGACCATGTGCCAATGCTGTATGCCAAATATCAAGAGGCTGTGATAAGTAGTTGCTGAGAAAACCTAAATGAAAATGTCCTACCATTGACCATTAATGTCGAAAATTTAACTAAGTAGGTAAACAGGAAGTGGATGAGCTACAGACCTGAAATCGAATCCCATGTATGGGACCATGTTTCAATCATGTATGCCAACTATCAAGAGGCTGTGATAAGTTGTTGCTAAGGAAACTGTTACGAAAAAAATTTCCCGCCTGCCCCATGCTATAACCCGGGTTTGCACCAGTGCAACCCGGTCAAAAATTACTAAATATAAAGAAATCAACAAATAAAAGTTGTATTTGTTATGGAAATATTTACTGTAGTAAAATAATGGTTGAGGGGTGAAGTGTCTTACTGATTTGACGAGTGAAGTGTCTTGATATGTGAAGTGAATTCACAATTAAAGGACTGAAGTGTATCGGAATGAAATGTCTTATTCATTAAAATATATAGTGGTCACACTTAAGGACGACAGTATATTTGTAATCATAATGCTAAAATTGTGATTTCATAATGTATATGCAGATTTATTCATTCAATTTATCAAGTTTTTTACAAGGAACGTAACTATATTCTTAACGAAATGTAACTATTTAATCAATTTTATTAAGTTGCCTTTGCTCATTACCATTTCAAAGTGTTTAAACAGAGCAAAATAATTTTCGAATAATTACATAAATAACATGGTACTTTTAACTATTCAAAGCTATTGTTTTGTACTATATATGCTGCAAGGTCACATTGTTTTACATTGCAGAAAATGTTCACTATCGCCAGCTTGGCCATACTGATTTTGGTAATGTTAAATCTTGGTGAATGCTTTATAATTAATCAAAGGATAGGTTGTATTGTTAATACAACCTGCGGTCCAGTTGAAGGTCTTTCGCAAAATGGTGCACACGGATTTCGGGGTATTCCTTACGCTTTGCCGCCTATTGGGAGACTGAGATGGCAACCGCCGAAGAAACTGAACATGGCCGACGGAACGTGTTGGAATGGAACACTTTCTGCAAAGCAATACGCAAATATCTGCTATCAATATCAAAACTTGACAGCATTCCAGGGAAGTGAAGACTGTCTTTATTTAAATGTGTTTACACCGACACTTAACAAATCAGCCAAGTTACCGGTAATGGTTTGGGTTCATGGTGGCCAGTTATCTTACGGATCCGGAAATTACGAATCATACTTTGCAAACGAAACGATGGCTGGAGAGACAAATGTTGTATACGTTAACTACAATTATAGATTACACACCTTTGGTTTTATGGCCCTGCAGATACTGGCGGATGTTTCTCCAACTAAGACGTCCGGAAACTATGGTTTTATGGATACAATACTTGTTCTCCAATAGGTACAAGATAACATTCAGAATTTCGGAGGTGATCGTTCTCAGGTATGAAGTGTATTTAAAACATGTCTGTTTATCATTATACATGAATAAACAAGAAAATTATTATTATTAACGTTTTCATTAATGAATATCATGTCGATTACCAAAATGTGTAATGAATGTAACATCGTGACAAAACACACGTATCTCTACGAGAGCTATAAAATGATTACTAAAGATGGCAGATATCAAAACCCTTTACATTGGCATACAACCGGAGTCCAATTAATATTGAAAACAATAGATATATTGTAGCTGAAAAACAGTTTCGTTCGAGTAATTTTCTCAGTTTGTACTTATTTATAATTTTCTGAAAAGGTCAGTGTTAATTGTTAATACAAAAGTCTGTTCGTAGGTCACATTGTATGGTCATGAAGCAGTTGGAACTCAGGTGTTTGGTTTAATGGCCTCTCCATTAGCAAAGGGATTGTTTCACAAATGTAGGATATCTAGTACCTTTCCCCTTTATGATAAACTTGCGATAGACGCATACAAAGACAATCTTGTTTACCTGAACAACTCTAACTGTTCTACTGTTGACTGCCTGCTTGCTCTTACATCACAAGAAGCGACAGAAGCTGTGCCATGGACTGATTTTCCAAATTGGGATATGTTTGATCAGTTTGACATTCCGAAGAAAACTACAAGATTTGACGGTTCATTGGCTATATTTGACGGTTAGTCTCTTATTCATTTCTTTCGCCAACCTCAAGAATGTTATTAAAATTCGTTGTAGAGTAAATGTAACATCTTTTTATATTTCAGATAGTTTCTAGCTTTATTTAAGTTTAATTGTAACGTCTTAATTCTTTAGTTTATATTGGTATCAGTACTTATCTTATGTCATTAAAGAAAAAGAATATAACATCTTTATTATTATCATTTAAAATTTCAAATGTTTACAATCAGACACTTAAATGACTTTACAAAAACATGGACTTACCGTTTACAAATGATAAAAATTTGATAACATCGTTTAAAGGAATAAGTGATTCAAACAATCTTTTTTCCTACATCCGTTCTACTGATTTGCCAGAAAAAGGTTTTGAACACTGAAAAAGATAAAGCCATTAAAACCCAGGAAACGTACATTAACAGCTTTTTGCATATTCGCATATTCTTATATATCGGGGAAAACAATAAATATAAATACATCTGTGGATGTTTCTAAATGCAAAATTTCACCATTTTCATGTTTAAACGTTGAATTCTGCTTAAGTCGGTGTTAGGGGCGGGGACTGTATTTTCACTTTCCAGTACCGTCTATGATCAAGCTCAATCAAATCGAAACTGCAATATTTTCAATTTTATCGTTTTGGGTATTCTTATGGGATTCCATATTTATCGATTTTATTGCCACATCAGAGTTATTTTGCCGTGTGGAAGAGGTAAAAAGTCGCCCCGTACATTTAATCAAAGTTGGTATATTTTCTTAATCCTTAAAGAGCATTAAGCGCGACATGATTTTTGTGTGTGCATTTGACAATTTCATTTTGGATGGTTCCAGTATTTCCACGCGAATACTGAATAATGTCCCTTAGGATATAATGCAAGCTTTTTAAACTTGTCTTTCGATGTTTAAATACTGAATTCTGCTTAAGCCGGTGTTAGCGGGCTTGAATGGTAGCTTACACATTACAGTAGCGTAAATGAACAGGCTCACTCAAACCAAGCTTGCAATATTTTCAATTTTGTCGTTTTGTGCGTTCTTTAGGGATTCGGTTTTTTTCCTATCAGATAATATTCAATTTGTTTTATTTACACAGGGTATGTACTCCATCACTCTCCATTTGAAGCATGGGCACGTGGAATCAAAATGGATATTCCCCTCCTTATAGGTGAATTTGTTTACTTATCATTTTATCAACCGTAGAATGTTTTGCCTTTAAAAACTTGTCTCACCACATCTATCTTATAACATCTTATCTTATTACCTAAATTCTTGTTGCGAACTTTAGGTTAAGATAGGGATTATACGCCATTTTTGTTCACCCACTTTAGGGAGGGATTTAAAGTTACCTTTGTCCGACCGTCTTTCCGTTCTCATTTTGTGTCGCACGAAGCTCAAAAAGTATTTGACCTAGAGTCATGAAACTTTACAGGAATGTTGTTCAGTATATGTAGTTGTGGAATGTTGCTCGGCATTTGTAGTTGTGTACCTGGCTATTTTTAGTGGATTTATATATTATTTGTAGAGTTATTCCCCTTCACTTAGTAAAATTTTCCAATTTTCAACTTGTGTCGCACGTAGCTCAAAAGTATTTGACCTAGTCATGAAACTTTACAGGAATATTGCTCAGCATGTGAAGGTGTGCACCTGAAGTTTTTCTTGTGGCTTTATATTGTTTTGTTAGAGTTATTGCCCTTGAGAAAGTAAAAACTTGCAATTTTCAACTTGTGTCGCACGTACCTCACAAAGTATTTGACCTAGGGTCATTAAACTTTACAGAAATGTTGACCAGCATCTGTAGTTGTACACCTGGGGTTTTGCTTGTGGATTTATTTTGTTTTGTCAAAGTTATTGCCCTGGACTTCGCAAAAATTTGCAATTTCAACTCACAAAGCTCAAAAAGTATTTGACATAGTTTCATGAACTTTACAGGAATTTTGATCAGCATGTAAAGTTGTGCACCTTGGGTTTCGCTTGTGGATTTTCTTTTCAGAGTTATTGCCCTTGACTAAGTGAAAATTTGTTCAGTTGGTGTCGTGCGTAGCTCAAAAAGTATTTAACTTAGAGTCATGAAACTTTATACGAATGTTGGACAGTTAGTTGTACCTGGAGTTTTGCTTATGGATTTATCCAGTATTTCAAGAGTTATTGTTATTGCCCTTGACTTAGTTAAAACCGTTCTAATATGTTATATTTAGAATCAATCAACCGGAATCATAATGGACATTGCTGTGAAACTATGTACCTTGGGTTTTGCATGTTGATTATTTTAGTTTTGTTAGAGTTATTGCCCATGACTTAGTATGAATTTGCAAATTTCAACTTGTTCATGCATAGCTCCTAAAATATTTGACCTATAGGCCTGAAAATGTACAAGATTGTTGGTCAGCATGTGTACACATAAGTGTACACATAAGTTTATGCACATCAGGGTTTGCTTGTGATTTTATTCAGTACATGTATTTGTAAGGTTCTTGCCCTTTACTAAGTAAAAGATTTTAAGTTTTCAACTTGTGGCACATGTAGCCCAAACAATATTTGACCTAGAATCATAAGATTAACAAAACAGTGGAGTGTGTGGGCACCCATGTCCTATGGACACATTTCTAGATACATTATTGTACTCCAATGTCATATTGAAGATTCAATGCTCAGCTCCGTATGAACACATCTAAGGATGTTTCTAAATTCTATCTTTCAACTGATTTAAATCATACCATATTGAAAATTGCAATAAACTCCTTTATAGAACCGAATATGAACGATCGAATATGTGCCACAATTACATTTTACTCCATATTAATCATATTAATATCAATAATAAAAGACACTACAGCACAGCAAGTTAACTTGCTCTTTGGGACACACACCACATTTATGTTTCAATATTGATTCTGCATCAGCTGGTAACGGAGTGCGAGTGGGGAAAGGGAAGTGGTGTAGCATAATAACAGCGTCCATGAAAATATTGATTAAACCGAGCCTGCCACGTTTAAACGTTGCTCTCCTGACCTTAAAAACTATTTCTCTCCTGTCGTTTTCTTTCAATATTCAAGTTTGATTGCATGGTCATGTTAGCTTACCAGCGAAGACAATAAATTAGACAGTATTAATTCCCCGTGCTCTGCCTTGTGCCCTGTCCTGTTCTGGTTTGGGGCCTCCTGGGCTTCTGGCCGTTGGTCCTTGTCGCTGGGTAGTGCAGTGGTTGCGTTCATTGAGCGCCGCAATTCCTTGTTAATCTTGTTAACCATGTTTTAAGTTATAACGACTTAATATATTATTTATCTTAATATGAACAAAATATTTTTTTCATAACCAATATTCAATATGGTCAAAATACAATGATGATACGTATGTTTTTAATAGTTTCGTATTTTCATATTCTACATAAATAGTTAAAGCGCCAGCAATGGTTACTTTATGTAAGGTCGGTATGTTTATTACACTCTGTAGACATTTGAAAATCTTAGTAGCAGCAGTAATCTTGGTGCATCATGTGTCTTACTGTAATATAGTACACAAACGTTTTACGTAATATTTATTTTACTTATTTGTAGGTAGCGCTGCACAAGAGCTGGACATTAGCATCCCACCTACTGATATGGGTATATGGGATAAACCCAACTATGAGCGCTATATACACAAACAGCTAGACACATTTAGCACGTACATTGCGGACATGGCACTCAAAATGTATCCTGTAACTGGAAACCTAACTGCGCGTTATCAATGGACAAGCATGGCAAGTGATAATCGAATTAACTGTGAGAACAACCTTTTTGCTTTGATGGCAGCAAATATCTTTAGATCACCAGTCTATTGGTATATAAATGCCAATTACCCTTTAAAACTATTCTTTGGCACCGGAGGACTCATCTATCCCATTAATTATCATGACATGTATGCATCTTTTAGTTACTTAGAACTGTATTTGTCCACGCTCGGTGATTCGGACCAAAAGTTTCAAAGGAATATGAAAGATGAGGTTATATCTTTTGTGCGTCATGGTCATCCTAACACAACGTCATGGACAACATTTCCATGCTCCACTGGACTCATCTCTGACACAGTTACAACTATCCCAGAGTATCATGCAGAAGATTGCGAGTTTCTCTTTGCCAATGGTTTTTATCCGTAATAATGGCGACAATAGATAATTTACCTGTTATTTTTGTAATACTTAGATCAATAGACCTTAGAAAGCATTGTTACTTTCTATATAAATATGTTTATGATATTTTCTTTGGTCCGTAATGTTCCTTTCCTGGACTGAATATTGCACTACAAGATCATATTGTTTTTTTACACTTACGTTTTGATAAGTTATGGTCCGTTCCTATTTTTGGGGATGCAAAACCAGCATTAGTAATCTTTAGTATATGGTTGCTTTTTATATTACTAGCGAAATAAAATAAAAAATTAAAAAAACAGAAAAAAAAACCAGAAAAAAACTGCAAAAGTATTATATTCACAAAAAAACAAAAACAAAACAACACAAAAAAACAGTTGTCTGTTGAAATGTGAGAAAATATAGTAGAGCGTTTGATTGTCATGAAACATCGAATAAGAGGTTATAAACAGCCTAGTATCATTTCATAAATTTCTATCATTCTTGATACAGTATAGAAATATTCTCAGTCCGTCCATCCGCCCGTCCTTTCGTCCGACATTTTTGTCCGGAGCATATCTCAAAAAGTGTTTGAGGTATCAACTTGAAAATTCATAGGTAGATAGATCATATTGAGGAGGAATGCAGTGCACAAGAGTGATAATTCTTCCCTGCATAATTTTTCAGTTACATGTATTTCCTTTTGTTATTTTTCAAACTTAATTTTTGTTCATAGCATAGCTCAAAAAGCCTTTGAGATATCAACATGAAACTTCACAGATGGATAGATCTCACTCAGGAGGTGTGCTACCCTTCATAATTTTTGAGTTATTGCCCTTTGTTATTATTATACTTATTTTTTTCACCTGAGTGGAGCATAACTCACAAATTTCTTTGAGACCTCATAGGTTGATAGATATTATTAAGAAGGAATGCTGTGCAAAAGAATGATAACCCTACCCTTTATATTTTTTGAGTAATTGCCCTTTGTTATTTTTCATATTTTTGTCCAGAGCTTATCTCAAAAAGGGTTAGAGGTATCAACTTGAAATTTTAAATGTGAATAGATCTCATTAAGAAGTGCAGCACACAAGAATGATAATCTACCCTGCTTTATTTTTCAGTTATAACACTTTATTATTTTTCTTACTTAATTTTTGTGCAGAGCATAACTAAAAGGCCTTTGAGATATCAACATGAAACTTCTTAGGTGGATAGATCTCACTCAGGAGATGTGCAGTGCAAAGAATGATAACTCTACCCTTCATAATTTTTTGAGTTATTGCTCTTTGTTATTTTTCAATTTTTCACCTGAGTGGAGCATAACTCAAAAAGTCTTTGAGATGTCAACATGAAACTTCATAGGTTATTTATCTTATTGAGGAGGAATGCTGTTCTCAAGAATAATAACTCTACCCTTTATAATTTTTGAGTTATTGCCCTTTTTATTTTCATACTTTTTGTCCGGAGTTTATCTCACAAAGTGTTAGAGGTATCAACTTGACACTTAATAGGTGGATAAATCTCACTGAGAAGGAGTGCTGCACATAAGAATGATAACATACCCTGCATTATTTTTCAGTTATTGCCCTTTGTTATTTTCAGTCATCAGTATTCAAATAGGTTTCAAATCTGTAATCACTTCAGCCATCAGCTTTCATTACCAAAATACCTCTTAAATTTGAAATATTCTGCTCTACTACATATACATTCTTCCCAACCGTGGTCGAGGGGTTAGAGTTGATGACTTCAAATCCAGTTACCTCTCTGGCGTGGGTTCGATCCCCGAAAGATGCTTTGGTAGCTTAGCGCGGAGGAAGGTAGTTTAGCACTGGTGTAACTCTCCAGGAACGATGATTAGGAACTACCCGCCTATATGACTGAAATACTGTTGAGAAAAGGCGTTAAATGAAACAAATAAACAAAACAATAAAAACATTCTTCCAATGAGCAAACACATTTGGCGGGGGATGGCCATGTTAACATGGCTCTTGTTTATCTTGTTACTAAATATTACACCACTCAATCAAGAGAATCACATTTCACAGATATATACCAATTATATAATACAATTTATGTTATTTTCAGACTATCGTATCAACTCATAAGAATTGTGAGATTGGGGAGATCTCACATCAGTGTAAATATGACAATAAATTTCACAATTAAGACTGTGTCACAATGAACTTTTTCATGTGAGATATTGTAATGTGGTTATCACTCGTGCCCTTTATCAACGGCTTAAACTCAACATTAAAAGTAAAGGATTCGATGATACTGAAGGACCTGAAAAAATATAACAACACTGAGATGATAAAAGGGTAACTTTTCAAGGCTGCAACAGAGCAGTTGCCACTTATCGATGTGGATATAAAATTGTGAAAAATATTTTGAATCAGAATTTCTTACATATCAAACTAGTGTTTCTGTTAGGTTTACCCATGCCAGAAATTTCATCTGGCATTGGGGTGCCGGATGAGTCGCATGCTATACAATTGCGTCATTTTAGCGCATTTTATAAATGAACCGCGTAGAATGACGTCATTTCAGAGCATTTTAGAATGATATATCTGCCTAGGATGTCGTCATTTTAGCGTTATGAATAAAAGTTAAAGTTTTTACGCCATACAAAAAAAGTTTGATATGTTTTTGAAATTTTGAGTTCCATAAAAATTGTTTTAAATATGATAAAATATGGTAGAACATGCAATATATGGCAGATATTATTCATCTGCCGTCCTTGAACAGGCTCAAAAACGAACTTGCATCATTTTCAATCTTCGATTTTTGTATAATACTATATGCTGCCTGGGATCTTTTGTTATTATTATTTTTTATTTTTCGTTGTTTTTTTCTCACCTTTTTTTCTTTGACAACTTAAGATCTTTTTATCCTATCCCTACATTCCGATTATTAAGATTAATATATTGCTCTCTCGTTTAGGGCACACACATTTTGTAAAATGACACGGAAATGTCACATTAAGGGTTTCATGAAATCTATCATAAATGTTACACTTAGCTCTTAATTTTACATTTTTCTAACTTAAATGTTGCATTCTGCTAAAGTCGGTGAAATGGGGTTCGTGATGGTAGATGGCATAAACCTCGTTTTGCCGTCAACGAACAGGCTCGATCAACCGGGCCTGCAATCAAATTTTGCCTTGTTTGACGATCTTTTTTGAGATTTTGATTATTTAAGATATTGCAATTCAGCTGAGCTGATTTATTTAGTAAACTGATTGTATATACTGATCTTAATGTGTGTTAGCATTTTCAAATAAGAAGTTATGTAAAAAGAAGACTAAATAAAAGTTTATAGCGTTCATCGAGGTTTAGAATCTAGGATATTTTGCTTATCTCGGTTAAATATAGGACACAAATTTGCAATGTGCCTCAGCTTTCGCTTTAAGAAACTTTGGCCTTTATCTTTGTTTGCGAGGTCGGCGTTAAATTATTGTAATCTAGAAGCCGGTTGAGGTAACTTCTTTTCTGTATCTTTATGCTTATTTAGGCTTTAGGTTTAGAAATTATCTCAATGTTTTCCTAAAATGTTTACACAATGTATACCGCATAAATTATTTTTATGACGGCCGGTGTAAGGAAAAACAATGCCATATGTGATTAAATGGTCAGTGAATGACCTTATTTATTTTAAACATAATTAATTATATACAACATATATCATTAACACACATACTGAATTTTTAACATAGATAACTATATACATGTACATCAAACATATTCGTGTAAGTTGATATATAAACAATTTTGTGAATATGGTAAAAGTGATGCTCCTTTTACATTTTTAATGGAAATGATAAATACTTGTTAAAACGTTTTATTAAATGAGATTTAAAATGATCTTCTATAAACAGAATAATTAAGTACTATGTTCAACATATTCAACATATAAGACAAATAATCATTTATAGCTACTCATTTAAGCCAAATTATGTTTACTATTTTATCCGACAAATGGGTACTTAGGTTGTGCACCTGGGGTTTGGCTTGTTGATCCATTCTGTTTTATTAGAGTTATTGCACTTGACTTAGTTAAAATTTGCAATTTTCAACTTTTGTCGCACGTAGGTCAAAAACTATTCGACCTAGGTTGATGCAACTTCACAGGAATGTTGATCATTTATGAAGTTGTGCACCTGGGTATTTCTGTGTGGATATATTTAGTATTTATTAGAGTGTGATTGTCTTGACTTAGCAAAAATGTGCAATTTACTACTTATGACACGAAGGTCATAAAGTATTTGGCATAGGGTCATGAAGCTTTATAGGGACGTGTTCAGCATTTGAAGTTCTACACCTGGGGTTTCGCTTGTGGATTTATTATGTTTTGTTAGAGTTCTTAGCCTTGACTTAGTGAAAACTTTTCAATTTGTGTCGTGCGTAGCTCAAAATATATTTAACCTAGAGTCATGAAACTTAATAGGAATTTTGGTCAGCATGTACAGCTGTGCACCTTGGGTTTCGCTTGTGGATTTATCCAGTATTTGTAGAGTTATTGCACTTGACTTAGTAAAATCCTTTTCATTATGTTATGTAATTTCTTGCTTGAGTGCTTGAGTTAGAATCAACCAACATTACAGGAATAATGATCAACATCACCCTGAAGCTATGCACCTGGGATTTGTATGTGGATTTTTTTCAGTTTGTTAGAGTTATTGCCCTTGACTTAGTATATATTTGCAATTTTCAACTTGTTTATGCATAGCTCAAAAAGTGTTTTGCCCGTAAATCTGAAAGTGTACAGTAATGTTGGCCAGCATGTGTATTTATGCACCTTTTGGTTCGCTTGTGGATTTATTAAGTATCTTTTAAGTTCTTGCCCTTTACTTAGTTCAAGATTTTTAGTTTTCAATTTGTGGCACAAGTAGCCCAACAAAATATTTGACCGGGAGTAATAAGATTGACAAAACAGTGGAGTGTGGGGGCGCCCTTGTTCTATGAACACATTTCAAGTTTTGTTAATCTAAGTTCATCTAAACAAAATCTTTATGGTTAAGTTATTTATTCACAAAAATTTATAAATATATATGAGCCGCGTCACGACAAAACCAACATAGTGCGTTTGCGACCAGCATGGATCCAGACCAGCCTGCGCATCCGCGCAGTCTGATCAGGATCCATGCTGTTCGCTTTCCAACTCTATTTTAAGCAGAGAAACTGATAGCGAACAGCATGGATCCTGACCAGACTGCGCGGATGAGCAGGCTGGTCTGGATCCATGCTGGTCGCAAACCTATTTTGTTGGTTTTGTCGTGACACGGCTCATATATTCATTAATCTATATCAGAATTGTGTTGTAAATAATTTTTCTTTCACATTTTTTTCACTCTGCAGAAAAATGCTTAGACCAGCCATATTGATTTTGGTAATCTTCGGTCTTGGTGAATGCTTTATAGTAACTCACAGGAAAAGTCCAGCTGTAAACACAACCTGTGGTCCGATTGAAGGTTTATCGCAAAACGGTGGATATGGATTTCGGGGGATTCCATATGCTTTACCGCCAATTGGGAAATTGAGATGGCAGCCGCCAAAGAAATTAAACAGGGCCGACGGAACGTGCTGGAATGGAACATTTTCTGCCAAGCAATATGCGAATATTTGCTTTCAATATAAATATATTAAACATAAAACAGTTACGACATTCTACGGAAGTGAGGACTGTCTGTATATGAATGTGTTTACACCGACGCTTAATAAATCAGCCAAGTTACCGGTAATGGTCTGGGTTCACGGTGGTGCATCATACTCTTCAAGTTCCGGAAATGACCCCACCTACTTCGCGGACGAAAAAATGGCCGGGGAGACAAATGTTGTTTATGTAAACCATAATTATAGATTACACACTTTTGGGTTTCAGGCACTGCAGATACTTGCGGACGTTTCACCTACTAACACTTCTGGCAACTACGCTTTCATGGATACTTTAGTAGTTCTCAAATGGGTACAAGACAATATTCAAAACTTTGGAGGGGATCCATCACAGGTTTGATCTACACTTTTTTCTTTTCTTTATTTCAACTAAGTTAAAGACACTCTTTGATATTAAATGGATCTTTATTTCTGTTATGTCATAAAGTTATTAAGCTAAGATGTATTGCACCAAGTAAGATCATTTATCATACTACTTTACACATATGCTAAATCTTCGAACATAAAATGTACCTCGGGTTTGTTCAGTTAAGATTAATCATTTATGTATTTGCCATTCTTAGGTCACGTTGTACGGCCAAAGCGCTGGTGCAACTCATGTTTTAGGGTTAATGGCCTCGCCATTGGCCAAGGGGTTGTTTCACAAAGGTTGGATGGCTAGTGGTTCCCCTCGTTATGATAAACTTGCGAAAGACGCATACGAAGACAATATTGTTTACCTGAACAACACTAAATGTTCTACAGTTGATTGTTTGCTTGCTCTTACATCACAAGAAGCAACAGAAGCTGTGCCATGGGATGATTTTCCAAACTGGGATATGTATGACCAATACGATATCCCGAAGAAACTCACGAAATTTGACGGTTCTATGGCAATAGTTGATGGTAAGTTTTGTTACATATATTTGTTTTTAGAAAACTCACATACTTGTCAAAGCTTAAATATTGGTATAAGTAAAATGTTTCAGGGTATAAAACTATATCTAATTAAATATATAATTGATTATAATTTATCACTTGTAAAGTTGCGCTGTTTCGTAATCTAATGGTCAATGCACGAAAGATTTGTTATTACAAAAAATATATTGTTAAATATTGTAATGCTATTTTCTTTTTAAAAAACTGCTTTAGCAGTTTAGCAATGTTTTCTTGCGTGCGTCATTCGCTTTAAATGAAATATACAAACCTATTATTTCACACAGGTTTTTAGGGATTATTCCTTTTCAAAGTTCAAACAATAATTGTTAAAAACCATAAAGATTTTTGACATACAGTGTATTATATATATGCCTATATAAAGGAAGTTTGCATATGTAATCCAAGACGCTAGGCTGTGAAAGATTTTTTTAAAATCAAATGAAATATTTTCATGAAATTTTAAAAAAATACCATCACATTTCTTTTATACAGGCAATTGAAATTACTCCTTTTCAAAATTCTAACAAAAATTTTCTTAACTGAAAACAGCAGAGATGTAGATCTATCTTCATACTCGTACTTCAAGTAAAAAATTATATTATTTTATTTGGGCCAGTCGATCGTGAAATAACAAACTTCAATTCACGTGCTTTAATCTCACTGTTTTATTTATTATTCAAGTCTGAAAATCAGGGAAATTTTTACTTTAACATGAATTGCTAATGTTTGAAATGTAAACATAAATAAGTCGATTTTAATAGGCACTGTGCTAGGTATTGCTTTTAAAAATTTGTGTAAGTACTGAGTAAAATGATATTACATTCCACAATCCGTTTAATAACCGCCTCCGTTGTCGAGGGGTTAGAGTCGATTACTTCGAAGCCAGTTACCTCTCTGGCGTGGGTTCGATTCCCGGGAGATGCTTTGGTAGTTTAGCGCGGAGGAAGGTAGTCTAGTACTGGTGTAACTCTCCAGGAACGATGGTTAGGAAACTACCCGCCTTTATGACTGAAATACTGTTGGGAAAAGGCGTAAAATGAAACAAACAAACCACAATCAGTTCAAAAAACTGGATAAAATGTACTGTATTGAAAAGGACGTCGATAAAGGCGTTATATTAAACGAGCATAAAAATATACAGTGCAAATAACAGTCAGTAACAGGCATCTTTATTTTTACAGGTTACGTTGTTCAACAGCCTCCATTCGAAGCCTGGGCGAGTGGATTCAAAATGGACATTCCTTTCCTGGTCGGTCTGTACATTTTCTCAGTCAGTTACAAAATTTTCTTGACCTTATTAGAAAGGACATTAATTTTACAGATATAGATTGGAACATTTCTTTCCTCATTAAAAATCAAATTTGCGTGGAAAACATTGATATTGACGAATCTGTATGTTCAAACACCTGCCTGCAACATGTTGTACTATTTTTGTTACATATTTCATAATTATTCATCTCAATTTAGGTAGTGCTGGTCAAGAAATGGACCAGAGAGACCCACCTAGTGATATGGGTACGTGGGAGAACTACGAGCGCTTCGTGCATCAGCAGCTAGACACATTTAGCACGTACATTGCGGACATGGCACTCAAAATGTATCCTGTGGCTGGAAACCTAACTGCGCGTTATCAATGGGCAAGTATGGTAAGCGATATAAGAGTAAACTGTGGAAACAACCTTGTTGCTTTGATGGCGGCAAAAACGTTCAAATCACCAGTCTACCGGTATGTTAATACCAACAACCCATCGCAACCGTTCGGAGACGGCGCGGGATCACCCATCTACCCATTCCATACTCACGATATGTATGCCTTTTTTGGATATTTGGAAAGCTACTTGTATCCTCTTAGCGATTCGGACAAAAAGTTTCAAAGGAATATGAAAGATGAGGTTATATCTTTTGTGCGTCATGGTCATCCTAACACAACGTCATGGACAACATTTCCAGGCTCCACTGGACTCATCTCTGACACAGTTACAACTATCCCAGAGTATCATGCAGAAGAATGCGAGTTTCTCTTTGCCAATGGTTTTTTCCCCTATTCATGGCGTCAATAGACATTAGCATGATTTTTTTGTATTTCTTTTCGTGTAAATTGTTGCAGTGTTCTTACGTGTTTGCGTATGTTTTGTTTTTTTCCGTTGGCATTTGGATTCATTAACCTTTACGATAGTGACATGGTTACCATTTGTTTTCTAATGTGTGTAAACATATTTTAATTAGCCTATTTGCTGATAATTTAAGTCCATGTCTTTAAAAAATATCATGTACCTTGGATTCATCTGATATTGAAATTTGTACATGTACTTGATATTTTTTAATTCAGATCTTATCTCATGTTTATAGTATAGCCTTTATTAGATTAAAATGTTAACATCGTTTTATCAATAAAGTAGTACAGTAGTGTAACTGTATGATAAGAAATCTAGAGCTCAGGTCATTAACTGATACCAAACAAATTTTAGGTTTATGGCATAAACTAGCTAGATATCTTTATCATTTATGTTCCCATTACCAAGATACTACAAATGTGTGAAGTGTCAAACTTGAAAGCGTGGACTGGACGGTAGCTTGCACTTTCCAGTATCGTCAATGAACGGGTTCAATCAAACCGACCCTGCAACAATTTCAATTTTGCCGTGTTGGGCTTTCTTTGTGGATTCTGTTTTTCTCTATTCTATTTGAACGCAGCCCAAAACGGCATAATTGAAATGTTAATCAGCTTCTTACTAGTGGTCCTGTGTGAATGGATGTTTATCGGGGGCTGTCCTATAGTTTTTTTTTATATTTGAATGATTTAAATGGTACGGTTCACAGGCTAAAACAAGATGCCCATTTAGGTATGTTAAAAGTCTCCAAATGGCGAATTAATAACACAAGCAAATTTCTTAATATTGGATATATCATGGAGTTTTTGATGTGACACTCATAAAATGCAGTACTTGGTTCATATGAAACTGTGTCCTCTGAAATAAAAAACAATGAGTAGAACGAACAGTCGGTAACTGTACTTTATGTAAGAGTAGTTTTACTTTATAAAGTTAATACCATTCAAAAACAAAACATAGAATAAAAGTAATTTCTATTTAGTGTCGATCCATAAAGCTCTTGATATGTTACCTTTATAACATGGTAAATGTCTTATAACTCCCTGATTAGTATTAAATAAATATTTTACTAGTATTTGTCACAGAAGATAAGCATTGTTTGAATTCATCATTATCAGTGATAATACACATTAAATTGCAAAGAACTGAAAACATAAACACGAGCAAAATTGAAGATGACACTGTCAAACATTGGTGAAAATAATACCTAAGCAGATGAAAATAATTATTGTCGGATTATTTGTAAGCCTATTTAGTGACTTATTACACCACCAAAAGATAGAGTTGTTACAAAAGTTTGAATTTTCATGTGTTTTGATAATGTCTAGACGTATATTAAATCAATAATCAATTGACAAAAATAAATATTCAATTGAGGAAGTTTTAAACAGTTATATTGTTTGGAGCTAAGAATGGTACTTGTGACGTATTCAATTCAAACTTGACCTGACGTTTGATATTTCCATGTGTTTTCCAATTGTAAAGAGTAATGTTGTAGGTATCACAACACCCAAAAAACGATTAAACAACTGATACAAATGTGCGTTAAGACGGTGACAGGTAAACCATCATATATGTTATTCGCTTTGTGTCATATGTTCCCTTAGCTATATTTATTTATTTATATTTCGATATTCTCCTCCAAATTACAAGCTTTTATATTCTCATAGAGAAGTAAACAACCTGGTAATTAAAACAAAAAGCTTTGCTCCAAGCGTTTCCGATGCTAAAATACCTGTTACGAACGCGTGCCCTACGTTGCCTAAAGGGTAGCTGTCCAGCCCATTCAACTATCCATGGTATCAGTTTTGATGTCAAAGTGTATGCAGTACCAGACAATTAATCAGGATAAAATGAATGCGGAACACTACTTTCGGGAACTTTCCATTTTCCGGTTATAGCGGTATGTACAACCGTACAGTATCATCAGGTGCATTTGGATACTTCTCTAGATATTGCAACAGTAATGTCACGTTGACAATTATATATATCTTCATCAACTTTCAACACATATTTAGAACCATTTCAATAATCTGATATCAATTTAAAGCCATGCAAAATTTTCAGTGACACATTAAAATACGATTCCTTAGAATCGTATTGAATAGCATCTTTATATATTACGTATATATATGTTTCACGTATAGCCATGCGTTATTTCGGAATTGACAATGATGAAACTAGAATTAAAAGGTATGTATGAACAACCGGTCGGTATATGCTAGCAAAAATAAAAGTGTGTTGTTAATAGGATGCATTCAGTTCTGTCCATCGTCATTTTCTCTCTAAATGTAACGGGAACGATCTAGACGGTGGCAGAATTGATGCACTCGACACAGCTTCCTTGCTTTCGTGTGAATAATTTACTAATACTAAGGGAAATATTTTCATCTTTTGCAAACTTATTCAATCTAATGAAATAAAATATATTGAAACGGAACTTTCAGAGTACCAATAAATATGAATGTCTATTCTATGACTTAACTACAAGAAGCTACTGTCATAGCCGTAGTGCAGCCAAAAAAATACAAGTTTATACCAAAACTAGGTGCCCAAAAACAGATATTCACTGATGAAAAGCAATTATAGGAAAAAAAACAAAATATTATATTGTGCGTTTTAATAAACTTATTGATTCAAAGATAAACATATGCTGCGCTGATAAAGACAGGTTTTATATTCAACGAGATAAAGTGTCAATAAACATTAGTTCATATCAGCAATTATACTGGTGATATTTAAACATATATTCATATACATGTATATTCAAACATGTATGAAAATATGTTTTGGATATTATGAAGGATGCATTCTAGATTTGTAATTTCAGTGACAAGGTTAGGACTGTCGTAAAATTATAGTGTTTCGTTAAAATAATGGGTTGATACATACCCATCAGAGCAGATATATTTAGCATGTGCTACATAAGACTGATACTAATGCAGTTAGATGCATACTTCAGAGATTAATCTAACGAATTCTTAATAAGGATAACGCCATCATGAAATTCTATTCAAGAGTTTTATCAATTGTCGGTGGGACCATCTTATTGTACTATAGCATAAGTATAGCAACTATATACTCACAGCAAAAATATTCAACATATTACTCAAATGATGATAGTTACACAACTTCGCTCCCTGGGACAAGTCATGGTAAAATGCATGCCAACACAATTTCAAATGAAGGGCACATCAGACCGCCAGGGAAAACAACCAGAAGTAGTAAAATGTTGACTGCTGATGAAGAAGAAAGTGTACAAAAGTACGCGAAAGAGATATATAAAACTACAAAAGATATCACACCAATAGATAGTAAACCTATTATCTTAAATGAACATTTGTGTCAGAATGACAATCCTTATTTAATTATCATGATTCCGTCTCAACCTTCACATGCCAAACACCGACAGGCAATCAGAGAAACATACGCTCAGTTATCACGTGATAATATCAATAAGGTAAATGGTGTAGAAATACCATACATAGTGAGGACCGTGTTTCTGCTCGGAAGGGGTAAAAATGATTTTGTGGATGCAAGTGTTTTACGAGAAAACAGCAAATATAATGATATAGTTCAGTTTGATTTCACAGACTCTTATCATAACTTAACTTTGAAAATGTTGCATGGTTTTAAATGGGTAGGTCAATATTGCAAGCATGCAACGTATGTCCTTAAGTCGGACGAAGATGTTTTTGTTAACGTTGCTTTATTGATTCAACAGTTAAAAAGACATACATTAACTCCAAAGGGAGTTGTCTTCGGATACATATACAGTAACAGTAGAGTATGGCGACATGGTAAATGGGCGATTGATAAGTCTGTTTATGAAAAAGATAGGTTGCCAAGATATGCATCGGGAACTGCTTACGTGTTGTCAGTAAACATTCTTCCTCAAGTTGTAAAAGAAGCAAATGAAAGAGCGTATGTTCAAGTGGAAGATGCCTACATTACAGGTATAATAGCTTCAGAAAAATTAGGCGCCAGTCTTGTAATGTTGGTTGGAGGTTCACATTTAATTGAAAAATCTATGGAACCCTGCAACTTTGTGGAGAAAAAGAGAGTAACTAAAACTAATCTAAACGTAAGCCAACTATATAGTTTCTGGAATGCATTAATATATTTTGAGACAGAATGTCACAAGTAAAAACCTTGTTGTAAAAGATTGTAGGGCTTACGTATGGGATAAGCAATACGAAGTGTGATTAAAATGTACTTACTGTTTTTGGAGTGTTTTGCATGCTTTGCTACATAAACAATTGGTATACAAACAAGTTTCGATCGATAAATAATTACGTTTCTAACAAATAAACAAATCATATCTAACATACAGAACAATTTTGGATGTCATTTTTTTTTATCTTGTATTTGGAACGGTCTTCCTCATTATATCAAATTTGATGCATCTGCAAATAATTTTAAAACCTTAAACTTGAGATGTTATCACACACCGGTGTAAGCTCTATTAGTGTCAATTCCATGCTTTGTTTAAAATATCATGTACGAGTATGTTACGTTTGTGTATTCTAAATTTATATTGTTCCTTATTGAGGGCTTCAAGAAAGATATGTTGTTCAAATGAGTTCTCTCGTTAAATAAAGTCTTTATTATTATTACTATTATTATTGTGTTATTCTGCATGTTGTGATATTGTACAGTTATATGTTATATATCCTTTGTTTTTGACATATTAATTTAATTATTGTCTTGCGTCATATTGCTCTTCAGATTGAACGAAATCAGTGTATAAAATCATGTGAAAAAAGCGTTGTTATGTATAAATTTAAGTCACAAAAATAACCCCAAACTATTTTAGATAGTTATAAAATATTGCCATTAGAGGGGGAGGATATAGGAAGATGTCAAGAGAACTTAAGATAATATATTTTGGAAGAACGCTTTTCTTTTTGAATACCATCAGTCTTCATTTCCGGTGCTAGCAGGCGTCATTAAACTTGTCAGTGTGTTTTGTATAAACATCAGATAGAATAAAATGCAGTGAAAGTGTATAGGAAAGTTGATTTATTTACTCATAACTTCAGTCTCTAAAATATATGATAATGATGTGTTAGTCAACTGATTTTAATTCGATTTAATTAGACGTTTTAACACAAATCAAGTTATCTTGTTCATAAAGAGAAAGAAAAACACGTTTATTTCGCCGAACATTTTCTCGGGATGCTTAAGATTTGTTCACGCAAAAGGTACATGTACCTTTTCGTCTTTTGAAAAAGCATTTGTCTTTTAGATAAAATTTCTCCAAGACAAAAAATCAAGCGTTTTCAGAAATGTGATAATTGCTAATATTTTATATTAAGAAAATAATTGATATGTATAAATTATATACCTTCAACTGGTGAGCCAGGTTAAAGACATGTTAAATGAATTGCCAGGAAATGGTGATTATTTTGATAAGTACTAATTACTCAAAGAAATTATCATTACATAAGACGTAAAGTGATATAATTCCTTTATACAGCAGCTTGTTTTGAGTATTGGCCAAGTTCAGTTCTTGGGCCAAAGGGTCGCTATTACCAAGGATTCGGGGTGAATCTAAGCTACGAAATGTCATTTAATATAATAATATTATCTTTATCCATAATTATAAAAATAATATCGAGCATTGCATGAAATTTGCATGAAGTCTAACGTGAACACTGCTTTAAATAATTTTAAAGTTATTTACCATTAGAAAAAGGGTCTGACCCCCCAAGCGTCTGTGATTTATACGGTTATGATCCGTGAAATCTGATCCTTCTGTTTCAAGAATATTCTTCGCATGTTTTTTGACAAGATACTGAAGTAACGATGATATCCTATGTCTGTCCAAAATATCTGTAGCTTTTCACTGATTAAAATTGTAAAATAATCCTTTGTTGCATGCTTAAATCGTCTGCATGTTCCATTTTGACACATAATTATTCACATTACAATAACTTCCGTTGAAAACGGATGTTTACTTTTTGATTATTCAACAAAAATATATTTTATACGCGAAAAGCACTCCAGGGCGCAAACAACTAAATTTAATGGTTGTCATAGTTACTCCTGAGAAGATGGTCATGTCATATCGCGGTGAACGTCGAAAATAAGAATGAATCGAGAAAAAATGGCGGCCATTTTATTTCATTTTATTTAGAAAATAGACCACGTTACCAGATTTTATTCTGTTAAAAAATACTGTTACCTATGTAATAGTACAAAATGCTTAGTCACGTGGTACACTTGCATTAACAGTAAAAATAACTCCCAGAGGCCTATGGGAAATTAGCATTACGAAAAAAGTGAGGAGTAATAATATAATATATATTTGCTCTATTTTCTTCTTAAAAATAACTTATCTCCTCGAATTAGTCAAAGAAGTGTTTAAATAATTAACAATAAAGTTCTAATCATTTTTGTGGGCTTCATTTTATAGTGGTAAATAATTTAGTAAATTCGAATTGGAGTCTTATCGGATTTGAAATTCAATTGTATTGGCGGACAAAAACGACGGGTTGACAAAGTTGTATATTCCAAACAAATAGAAAAAGGTAGGCAAACGTTATTATATTGTTTTTAATGCTTATTTACCGCATGTTTGCATAATTGATCATTGATTACAAGTTTGACTGATAAAACTTAAAGTCGCATGATTTCGCGAGATAAATATTTTCGTTTCCACGTTAGAGCACTTTATTGTTTGCTTTAGAACAATTTGTGTTATCGGATCATTTTTCCCACGCTATATCGCCACTGCCAAATTATTTTTTGCATAATAAATGGTATGAAATATACTAGCAATTGAAATCAATAAAACGTTAAATGCAGTACGTTAGACTCTATTTACCAAATCCTGGCATATAAAATTTCCTCTTATTTCTTATCAACATGAATTTCTCTGATATGAGGGGCTAGTCATTTACAAATGTATTAGAAAACTGTAGGGTCTCAAGCACAGTTTGAATTTGATGTCTGCGTAGTTGTTTAACTACATGTTGTTAAATTGAAGTACTTTACCCATGAGCATACAGTACCATGTGTTTCTTATATTATGATAATGATTCATGGCATTTGATACATGTGAATGATACTATTTTTGTGAGATATATCTGAAACATCATTGTTTTTGACTACTTATCTTTTCATTAATGTAATCAGACAACATATTATCAGTCAGTAAACACGTTATCAAGGTTATGGATAAATGAAAATAATAGTTTGCTAATTAGCCTGCTTATCAAATATATTGAAACAAGTTATATATACTCATATCATAAAACGTTTGTACCCTCAGCCAGTCTGTCCTTTATACTCTTAGCAGATCGGATCATGCAGGGCAGAGATGATATCTATAAAAATGACCGTAATGAATTTCTTTGATGTTGTATGAGCATTTGTATAAATCATAATGAATATAAAAAAATAATATTTTCATGTTAAATTTTGCGCAGGTAGAATTGATTCGGTATTTTACATGCCCTTATGAGTTATAACGAAGATAAATGATCTAAGTTTTACTTTTATTTTTATTTCTTTAAACACCTCTGTATGATTGAACAACAAATTGCACAAAAGGTCTGGTGAATATTATCACGATCTTTGATTCTATCAGTCAAAAAATTGCACATGCATTGCTAATTTAGAAATAAAAAATGTTTTGTAATTTTCTTTCTCTTTTTTCTCTCAAAATTGAAGTAAATATAATTGGATTTTACCTTTTATATTAGATAAACATTCCTGCATCAAATGGTTAAATTTTAAACCGAGTATGACCAACTTTATAGTAACGCACAACATGAAGTCTATTCCACTTAAGATATGTGTTATATCGTTATATACAGTAGACACAAAATTGTCATATAATTAAAACAAAATCATTTCAACAAATCGAGTACGAATAGTACTATAAACTTTCTGAAAATGCTATTGTTAGCAAGGTCAATGTTTAATTGCAAAAATCGTAATTTCTGACTTAATTTTCAGGAAACAATCTTAATTTCATACTTAGGGGCATCCGTGGCCGAGTGGTTAAGGTCGTTGCCTTCAAACCACTTGCCCCTTACCGCTGTGAGTTCGAATCCCAACAGGGACTTTGGATTCTTTCATGTGAGGAAGCTATCCAGCTAGCTTACGGAACGTCGGTGGTTCTACTCAGGTGCCCGTTCGTGCCTGAAATAATGCACGGAGGGGCACCTGAGGTCTTCCTCCACCAGTAAATCTGGAACGTCGCGATATGACCTATACTGTGTCGATGTGACGTTAAACCCAAACAAAACAAAAAAAAATAATTTCATACTTAATGAAAAAAATTAATTGAACATTTTATCATGTTGTTTTCGTAAACGTGCTTTGATAATCATAGTATTGTTTCGTCTTTCAGTAAATATCAGAGATTGTGAAAATTATGATAATTCAACAACTGTCGAAAGTTCAGAGGAGGAAGATGAAATTATTAAGAGGAAAAAAAGAAGAAAAAACACCCAAGATTTTGTGACAGGTATATTTCAAAATATTACATTGATCACGAAGCAATTTTTATCAAAATCAATGGATATATAGGTACATGAAACTACATGGTTTAAACTTAAGTTAAAAAAGCCTCTTTTTGTTAAAGTAGTTGGAGAGTTTTGCCAGAATTTCATTTTATTGTAATATGTAAAAGTGATTTATTTCTTCCAATTGTAAGTGATTATTTTATTTATTTCAAATTTCAGATAGTGTGATGAGATCTCAGGTTGGAGAAGGTAAAGGTTCAGATTGTGATACGCTTAAAATTTAAAGTATGCCCCAGATCGCCATGGTGGAGGCGGACGAAAGAAAAATGCTAATTAAGATACATGAACATTGCTATTTACTGTATATAATATAGTAATATCAAAATGCTCACAATAGTGTTCTTTTTAACTTTCAGATAAAAGTACAAAGAAAAATACGCAATCAGTGAGTTGGATAGATGATTGGAAAATCCCAACCTCAGGGTGATCGGTTCATTCGGAAATACGCCTTGGTGATATAAGAAAAACATGCATGAATGTTAGCCATAAAAAATGATAGTGTGAGACTCTATGAGGGACAGTTCTTAAAGCCCTTTGGGGCTAAATTGTCTTAATGTTCGTCTTCTGCCTCGCTTCGTCGGGCCATTGTAGGTGATTTCCTTGTTGCTCTGTCTTCCTTTAGGACATTGAGTACTTTTGTTATGGTCATTGGGTTTACTTTTATATGTTTCTTCTACATGATCATTTTGGTGTTTTACTTATTTAACCTTTTGTAACCATAAAAACTGTTAGAATTTCACTTGGCGGGAATTAATTTTAATTACACTGTCTCGTTTATAGGAACATGGTGGGGCTAAGAGTGAGGTCTGGTGCACCATTAACCGGTTTAAACTCCCCAGCAGTCATTATTATGCTGCTGACCGTTCCAAGGTGGCGGATTATGGTCAGATAATGGTCAGAAAAGGTTGGATTATGGTCAGAAAAGGTTGGATTATGGTCAGATAATAGTAAGAAAAGGTTGGATTATTGTCAGAAAAGGTTGGATTATGTCCCAATAATGGTCAGAAAAGGTTGGATTATGATCAGATAAGGTTGGATAAAGGTAATTTTATGACGTTTGTATAGACGTCGGATTCTGACGTCTAAAATCCTTTCAAATCCAACCTTCTGTCAATGTTTACCCAACGTCAGGGTCTAACGTCAGTGCAACGTTGGTACAACGTATTTTGTTTGCTGGGACCAACAATTTAGTATCGCGCGATTATTTTTTAAGTGCGCATTTTGTCAATATTAGAGAATATTTGTTTTCACAATTTTTTCTCAACTTTAAACATCCGATATATTTTAGTAATATTATTACGCAGTTAAAATTAATGCTTCACCAGTCGGGCAGAATTTTGACAAATATGATCTGAAGCTAGATTTGTCTAGCATAGAACATGCATTAAGTCTTTTTGTAAGATGAGATGGTGTTAATATGACGACTTATGGTTTCAACTCGTAATCATTGTACAAATTCCGAGAAAACAAGATGCCGCCCAAGATGTCGGAAGTTCATGAAAAAAATAGGTAAAGTGATTTAAACCAAGGATTGAAACATAATTATTTTAGTCCTGTAAAAAGTTCAGTATGAAATCATGTCTCCACCAATTCATCTTACAAAAACCCGAATGCATTGTCTATGTTATTCAAATGAAAGTCAGATTATGTTTCCTCCGGATTTTACGCATATAAAAACATGTTGATATAAAAAAAATCGTTATCTAGTGTCGAAATAACTTTCTACAGTGATATATATCGTTTTTATACTTTACATGACTTTAATTTAATTTTAAATAAAGAAGTGTTGTTTATATAGTAATTAATAAATATTTTCCTGTCATTTTAAAGAATGACATTGTGTAAATTTGAATTTGAGTTGGGGAAATCCATTAAAGTGTTACTATATATGCATAGTAATAAAGTCAGCATCTATTTTTTATGATTTAACTGGATATATAGTATTAATTAAATGACAAGTTGGTGCTGATTAAACGGGTTAAAATGTATCAAAGAATTTGAAGACAAAAATGGAACAATTTCATTGGACAAAATATTATTTCAAACTTAAATTTGTAAATGTAGAATTTCTCTATTAAGTAAAAAATCATTCATAGAAATATTAAAAATTAATTAAGAGCCCAGAACACTGAAGAGCCTTCAGAAACGTTTCAAATGAAGCGTAATGACTTATTTCTTTCTAAAATTTATTTATTTATTTATTTATTTATTCATTCGTTCGTTCATTGCCGATGGCTCGAGGCCTGTGAGACAATTCGGTAGTACAACTAGTCATATAGTCATTTATTTTAGGCTTCCTATTTTTATAATTACTTAGGCTTATTATTGTGACTCAATAACTTCGTGCGTAACGGGTGAAAATTTCATTTGCTAAATATTGTCAATTGATACCACAGATAACTCATTCTTATTTTTGGTATTTATTTGACTTTTGTTTAATATACGGTGAAACCAGACTACTCTCCATTATGCAAGCGCATGAATGAGGAAATCAAACGTTCATTGATGTAGAGCAAATTACAGCTTTTAATAATTTAGGAAATCCGATGGTTTTATTTAGATTTGGTAGATTGAATCATATCTTATCAGGCATAAAAAATATACAGATCAATCCATTTAGCAAACGGTAACACCTTCTTGCAAAATAATTGTGAAATTTTCTCGTTTGTACATAACAACTGATAACAGCTTGTCAAAGAAAGTTTTGACTTGTCATCACTAGCCCTGGGACATCGTATGTCCCAGACTAGCCGTACAAAAAATATTTAAAAAATCAGAACGGCTGTTTTATTTTTACACCTACAATATACAAATATCTTAAATCAAAATTGTAACTTTGTGTCTGAGATCATAAGGATGGCAGCCATTGTTTTTCTCACTTTATTGGGAAGCTCGGCCTTAGCCTCTTGATTTTGGGAAAAATTATCGCAAAAAATGCTAATTTGGGAAGTAAAAAAGCAGGTTTAAGTTCAGATTATTGGGAAAACTGCATGATTTTAAAGAAAAAATTCAATTGGAAAGAGGCTTTTTATCGGAGTCAGTTATATAAGCAGAAAAATCACTGGCATCCTCTGGCCTGCCAAATTGGAACTATTATTTGTGGGAAATTGTGGCAGTGCCTAGCCGTGGACTTCCGTATCACTCTGATAACTCCCATACAGAGAAAATCCTTTCACTTGATAAACATGGTTTTACTGTTCAATTTTTAAAATATAACCAAAGACAGATAAAATATTGCAAAAAAATATGTGATTTTATGTCGTAGTTATCTTTCTAATAACCAGTATGCAGAATATCTTTTATCCTGCTACTGTCGAATTATGGTGGTTTCGTTGAACTACTGGTTCGACGAACTTAATTTTTGAAGAGGTGCGAAAGTGGTTTCGTCGATCTTATGTTATATAGTAATTAAAGGCAAAGCCTTGTCGGATAAATTTATCTATCTATCTCCAGTCATTACGTGATATGATGACGTCAAATGTTTAGCTACATATAGATGCTATTTTATCGGGGACAAGTAAGAAGAAAACCATTCAATTATTCTAAAATACATTATAATTAAAAGCAGGATAAATCAAATACATGATTGATGTCGGATGGAGAAGGTTTATCTGGTTCGCTGAGAAAGTGAATCTTGGCTCGCTTAAGCTTGCCAAGATACATTTTCTTGCTCACCTGATAAACCTTCTCCATCCCGACATCAACCATGTATTCTCTATGTCCGCCATATTTGGTATTAAGTTTAACTTTAATCAGAGTTGTTGTCAATCTCCAACCACTGCTCATATATTACATTTAGTGGAATGCCATTGTTATGCAAGCTGGTGTGCAATAGATGGGTTGTTGTTTGATCTTTATTGAAACGTTTTATGACAATGGATTTAAAAAAAAAAGAATTTATTTTAATGTTTATCATAGGTACTTTAGTACTTATTGAAAATGATATTTTTTCAGATTTTCAATATCATACTTCCACTTGAAGTAAAATTAGGGCGCCTTCTTGCAACAGTCAGAATTTTATAGATGCTTTTGTTAAATGTTTTGTCAAAAGTATTTTGTGATCTATATATATAACCAATCCAGGATTTTTTAAAATGGCTGCACAGTGCACCCACTCATCTAAGGATTTTACTCAAACTTGTTAGATTGCACATTGATATATTTTTTCAATGAGTTTTCAATGAAGTTAAACACATCATACATGTAAATGTAATCTAAAAGCACTACAGTCCTGATAGAATTTTTGACCCTAATTACATTGAAAAGATTGACCCTAATTACATTGAAAAGATTGACAAAATGGTTAAGATGTAAGTATTGGTATACAAGGTTATGAAATGCCACTATGCACAAGAAACACTCCCCAACCTCCTCAGTCTTGTCAGAATAAAAGGTCTCCTAGAAGGCAGTTTAAGAATTATGACATGATAGGTAATTTACATGTATATGAATTATGTTAATTAAAATAAACTTAAATGACAAAAATCTGTTATTTGTTTGATAAAAATAACAACTTTTAATTATACTGTAGGGTTTCATCAGCAATGAGTGCTGCACATATCAAAAGAACGCTTGATGACAAGACAATTGTCAAATCTGCTGGAGATGATCGATTATACCGGGCACTGGAACTTAACAATGGAATGAGGATACTTCTCATTAGTGATAAACAAACAGACAAGTCATCAGCTGCTATGGATGTTTATGCTGGTATGTGGTGTTTTTTTACAGCCCATGAAAAAGAAAACATTTCAGATAAAAATTAATAGAATAAACATGTACAAGAATATGTTTCAAGCTCTGTTTAGGTATACATTGTATAATGTCAATAAATTGCATACGTGAATTTTATGAATTTTTATTATCAACAATACTGACTGTCTATGGCATGTTACACAAACATGTATTTAATGTGACATCATTTACATTAAACATATATACACACATAGCATTAAAGTGCTCTTAATATTTGTTAGACAATTTGTCATTTTAATCATAAAGCTAGTCAACATTTATACATCAGACAAAAATCTTGAGTTTTTTATTTATTTAGGACATATGAAAGATCCGAAAGACATACCAGGCCTTGCACATTTCTGTGAGCATATGCTCTTTCTGGGAACAAAAAAGGTAAGACACTTCCCAGTAACAATTTGCTTCAGATTTTTTTCCTTTTTCTTGTGTATTTTATATAATTGAGCTTCTTTAAATAACTTCATGTAATGTCTTAAATCTTCAATTTTCCATGGCTATAATCCACAACAGAAAAGTATTTACATACATAATTATGTTATGTATTATCTACATAAATGCCATAGTTATCATGTATGTATACTTTTCTTGAAAATGAACGGGCCGTAAATGCGGTTAAAAAACAAAAAGGCAGGAATAAATAAAGATAAGAGCTATCTTTTGAAGCAAAATGAAGTTAATCTTTCAAGTTGATACACATATTTTATATATGACAGACATGTATAAGGAACAACATTTAAAATGATGTACGTGAAATTACTTGGGATTTACATTATAGTAATATTCTTGATTAGATTTAATCCAAATGACAGTAAATAGATTAATGATTGTGCCTAGTTGAAAACAGTCTTTTACAAAAATAGCATGTGCGTTAGCAATTGAAAGTGCAAAAGGTTTATTTATGTTAAATTTTAGATAATCTTTTAATTGGAAAAAAATATGTGTTTTTTTTTCAGTATCCTGAAGAGAATGAATACACCAAGGTAAGTTTTGTAATTACATACTTGTGCATCTTGAAGAGAAATGAAGAGATTTATATCCAAGGATTTTTTGTTTGTGAATGACAAATGTTTTAACTAGCATTTTCTTTACTTTATCCTGCTGGTACCAAAAGTGATAAGCCTTTGCTATCAGTATAGACTGAGCCAGGCCAGCCTGCACATCCATACAGTCTGACCTGACAGTCTATTTAAAGTTTTAGCTGACTATCCTTGAAGTTAGTTTAAACATATTTATTTAAGCTCAATTGCGGAACAAGTTCTTGCAACTTATATTTATCACTTTCAAGTGTGCTTCCTGGAACCAACCAGTACTGGTGTCATATGAAGAAACATGGTCGTGACCCAAGTAGGGCTCGAACTGATGATCTCTGGGTTGAGACGCAGACACCTTAACCACAAGGCCACCGCTCCCCTTAAAGTCCTTGAAGTTGATAATGGACAGATCCAAAAAAATGGCAGTTGGACAACAAGCCCAATTAAAATATCCATAAGGTCAATGTTTAAAAACAGTTTACCGTTAAAGTTTATCTCCCAACTTAAGCTGATGATAAATTGATTAAGAACAGTTTAAATGCATGTGAATGTAAAAAGAACAAAGTTTAGTAATGAGATTTCTTTTTAAACTTTTTTTATATTAATTTATTTTTTATTATATTAATTTATCAGTTATTAGATTGATTTTTTTAAAATTGAGGTGTAAATCTCAATCCAGTGATTGTAGGACAAACCAATATCTGATCTACAGGGACCTAGCACAGTGATGGGATATTGTAAAAAGCAATGCTAGAACAAAAATATACTGTATATATTATATATACAGTTCTAGAATTACTTTTTACACTTCTCCAACACTGTGCCTGGTCCCTGTGATCTGATCCGTATTGTGATGATATGTATACCACTGATCTGAGAAATCATTACAGGGCAAGTTGTTAAGAAATAAATAGGGAATTTACACATCATCAAGTAATATCTATTTACCAAAATGTACAGGGTTTTTTTGTGTGTAATTTTAGTATCTCAACGAGCATGCTGGAAGTTCCAATGCATTTACATCAAATGAACACACCAATTACTATTTTGATATAGCACCAGAACATCTTAGTGGCGCCCTAGACAGGTAAAAGTCATTTACAATTTATGATAAATAATATTTATAAGGCTCGGCTTAGAAAGGTTTTGTTTCCTTTATTTTAATTTGTTTGTTATTAAGATCAAATTATATTATAGTTATTAAGATCATATATATATAATAGTTATTAAGATTAAATATATTATAATTTTTAAGATTATATATATTATAGAATACTTATCATGGTAAAGCAGGTTGTTAGACAAGGGGCATTATTCTGAAAGTATATTTTAGAGTAATGCCCCTTCTTAAGTTAAAATTTTTGTCAAAATAACTTATTTAGTGGAATGACTCCAAATATGAAAGATGTCATCATGAAACTTTGAATACTTGATTATCATGGCAATGCACAGTTATAAGACACTTGTTAATATGTTGTCTGGTCAGGCTGTATAGATATACAGGCTCGGCTGGTTCAATACTTGAGGTTAATGTTAGTTATATTTGTCAATAGAACTCATTATAGACATCTTGATGTTTGCCTTTCTACACAACCACTCAAGTCACAGTGATAAACTATACTGTCCACAAAAGCTCTTCCGAGTTGCTGTAGGGGTTCTGAAAACTTGAGATGGGAATCCCCTACTGAAAATACTAACAAAGCTAAAAGTAAGCTCAACTAGACCAAAAGCACTCTTAAGAAACCATAGTGATGTGTATTTATGCCTTATCTACACATCTGTCAACATTGAAAAGACATGGTGTTTTTTCTTTGAAGTCCCTCCAGAGAGGGTAAATGTCAGGAGTGTTAACCTTGAAAAGGCCATCCAAAAACTTTTTAGAATAATGTTTTGTTTTTATTTCAGATTTTCCCAGTTCTTCCATGAGCCTTTATTCACACCCTCTGCTACAGAAAGGGAGATCAATGCGGTTAACTCTGAAAATGACAAAAATCTACAGAATGACTCATGGAGATTACATCAACTGGAAAAATCCCTGGCAAAACCCACACATGACTTTCACAAGTTTGGAACAGGTAAGATACTGCTTTATTACAAGCAGTTTTAGTTGTTACCTGATTTCAACATATGAAATAATTGGTTGCCATGATCCTTACGTTCTGATGTTGTCTACAATTTTTTACTAAGTAAGATGAGTCTTAGAGCGCATAATTATGTGCAGAATTTATGAAAAAAATGTTGACATGTAAGTTGATGTCAAACATAACTTTAGAAATGACATGCTGTTAAAGTATAACTACTCCACTGAATGGGGTTTAATATATCTCTATACCGTCTCTATACTGTAAAATCATTATTATTCGTGCCGCACAAACTTTCGTGGGTAGGTCAATCCACGAATTTAAGATCCGACGAACTTTTATCCCAACAAATACTTCATACCTAGTCTCTGTTCTATATATTACAAACATGCGTCGGCTCTTTTCCGGCCGATATTTCATGAAATGGATGTAAATACAGACAGATACCAAGTTAGTGACATATTAAATCCGTTTGCAATATTTAAGAAACTTGAAAGAAAACTCTATTATTATATGTCCTCAATTTACTGTCACAAATGTCGCATATACATACTTGATCGTTTTGGTCTATTAGGACTTGATTGTGTTATCAAGAATACTTGACATAATGGGGTAAATATGGGAACCCAGGCAGTGCAATAATTAGCGCTAATGAAAATTGTCAGTTTGTTCTTATTAATTTAAAAAAAGTCTTTGATATTTATGTCGTAAGCACACAAAACTATAAAAAAATACGATCGCTAAAATAGATTTATTGTACATTCTTTTGTCGTTTTTAAATGATCAAATTTATATGAATTTTATTCTGTATTTGTGCGAATGCTATTCCATTAACATCAAAGAGGCCACCGACTTTCACTCGTGTTATGTACCGAGATTAATTTATATACATGTAAATTTACACAGTCGCTGTGACGTTGCGTGTACTGTCAAATATTTTAAGGCCAATTCAGGTGTCAACTTTTAAACTCGCTGGTTAAAACCTGTCAGGAGTCGTATAAATTATGCAATGTTTACATTGGCGAATTACAGGGGAAGTGTGTCCAATGGAGGTGCATATCATGTCAATTGCGGTCAATTATCGGCAGTAACTGTGCTATATTAGAGTTATGTCCAGAGGCAAGGATTAAATTTATTGACAAGCACTGTGTGACAAGTAAAGATATGTACATGTTGAAAGTAAAATGTTCGGCAATTAAGTTTAAGATTACTTTGCATTAGGTTACTGAATTTTTTTTAAGAAGAAAACGAAAATCCATGAATTTAAGAACCCACGAAAATGCCCGTTTTGATAAAACCACGAAATTTCATGCCAACGAATATAAGTGAATTCGCAGTATACTATGTGCAAATATTATAATGCATATAGATAGTATGTATATCATAAAATATTGCATTGTTTTTTTAGACAATATATCATTTACTTTATACATTAGATTGAAAGTGATTATCAATCAGTGTAGAGCCAGGCCAGCCTACACTTATGTTGATGTTTAAATTGTCTTCTTGATATCCAAGAAACTCATAATGGAAGTTACAAAAAATGGATATTTATCATGTGAGTATATTTTATTGTTGCTAGGAAACAAGTTCACATTAGAGACAAGGTCAAAGGAGCTAGGGTACGATGTAAGGGATGAATTACTCAAGTTTCACGATAAACTGTACTCATCTAATATCATGGGGCTGACTGTACTAGGAAAAGGTATATTAACTATTTGATTCTTTTATTTTGTCCTCCTTTGCACATGTTGGTCTATAGGTTGATTAGTGGGACTGACCAAACCATTTCCAATCAAAACTTGAGAACGCTTCAGCCAAGGAACTTTAAACTTGGTATTGAGATTGGTCATGACCAGAAAATGAACCTTATTGATTTGGATTTACTGGCACCAAAAACTTGACAACTTATGGGCACCCTAAAACTTCTCAGGTGCATTGGTCTTGGAAAGTAGATGACCCTTATTGATTTTGGGGGAAAGGGGTCAAATGTCAAGATCACCTTGACCTTGTATTAAAAAGCGGTTTCCAACCAATTACTCAACAACTCATGGGCCCTTGACTCTCAAACTTCACAAGTGCATTTGTCCTTGGGGTGTAGATGACTCCTATTGATTTTGGGGTCAAGGGGTAAAAGGTCATGGTCACATTGACCTTGTGTGTCAAAATGATTCAGCCTAATAACTTAGGCCCACTGTTCACAAAATACAGTACTGTTCTTTTATTTAAAAAAAAAAGAAGTATTTAGAAAAATATATATTTATACCCCCAAAAACGAAGTTTGGGGGGGTATATAGGAGTCACCCGGTGGTCGGTCGGTCGGTTGGTCGGTCGGGCGGTCGGTCGGTCCAGACGTCCGTTGCATTTTGCTTGTCCGGAGCATAACTTGAAAACTAATGGTTGGAATTCAATATAACTACATACAATGGTCAAGCACATTGAGAGGAAGTGCAGTGCACAAGAACCATAACTCTATCTTGACTAATTACAGAGTTATTGCCCTTTGTTACTTTTCCTTTTCCGGGGCATAACTTGAAAACTACTGGTTGGAATTCAAAACAACTTCATACAATTGTCAAACACAATAAGGGGAAGTGCAGTGCACAAGAACCATAACTCTATCTAAAGTAATTACAGAGTTATTGCCCTTTGTTGCTTTTCAATTGCTTTTTTTTTTTGTCCATTGCATTTTCCTTGTCCGGAGCATAACTTGAAGACTAATGGTTGGAATTCAATATAACTACATACAATGGTCAAGCACATTGAGAGGAAGTGCAGTGCGTAAGAAACATAACTCTATCTTGACTAATTACAGAGTTATTGCCCTTTGTTACTTTTCCTTGTCCGGGGCATAACTTGAAAACTACTGGTTGGAATTCAAAACAACTTCATACAATTGTCAAACACAATAAGGGGAAGTGCAGTGCACAAGAACCATAACTCTATCTAAAGTAATTACAGAGTTATTGCCCTTTGTTGCTTTTCCATTGCCTTCTTTTTTTTGTCCGGACCATAACTTGAAGACTAATGGTTGGAATTCAATATTACTACATACAATGGTCAAGCACATTGAGAGGAAGTGCAGTGCATAAGAACCATAACTCTATCTAAAGTAATTACAGAGTTATTGCCCTTTATTACTTTTCCATTGCTTTCTTTTGTCCGGACCATAACTTGAAGACTAATTGTTGCAATTCATTATAACTTCATACAATGGTCCAGCACATTGAGAGGAAGTGCAGTGCACAAGAACCGTAACTCCATTTTGACTTATTACAGAGTTACTGCCCTTTGTTTTTTTTCCTTGTCTAGAGCATGACTTTAAAACTACTGGTTGGAATTCAAAACAATGGCCAAGCACAATAAGGGGAAGTGCAGTGCACAAGAACCATAACTCCATCTTGACTAATTACAGAGTTATTGCCCTTTGTTACTTTTCCATTGCTTTCTTTTGTCAGGACCATAACTTGAAGACTTATTGTTGGAATTCATTATAACTTCATACAATGGTCAAGCACATTGAGAGGAAGTGCAGTGCATAAGAACCATAACTCCATCTTGACTAATTACAGAGTTACTGCCCTTTGTTACTTTTCCTTGTCCAGAGCATGACTTGAAAACTACTGGTTGGAATTCAAAACAACTTCATACAATGGTCAAGCACAATAAGGGGAAGTGCAGTGCACAAGAACCATAACTCCATCTTGACTAATTACAGAGTTATTGCCCTTTGTTACTTTTCCTTGTCCAGAGCATAACTTGAAAACTATTGTTTGGAATTCAGTACAACTTCATACAGTTGTCAAGGACATTAAAAGGAAGTGCAGTGCACAAGAGCCATAACTCCATTTTGACAAAATACAGAGTTACTGCCCTTTGATACTTTTCCTTGTCCGGAGCATAACTTAAAACGTACTGGTTGGAATTCAAAACAACTTCATACAATGGTCAAGCACAATAAGAGGAAGTGCAGTGCACAAGAACTATAACTCTATCTTCAGTATTTATAGAGTTATTGCCCTTTGTTCTTTTTCTTTGTCTTTCTGGACTTATTACAGAGTAATTCAATTAAACTTCATCAATGGCCAACCACATTGAAAGGAAATGCAACATACATGAACCACAATTATCTTTAATTGCCCACAAACATAACTCTATGTTTTAATTCTATTACAAGGTATTCTGTTACTAGTAACATCCTCATTTCCGAAGCAGACTTGTGGGGGTATTAATCACATTTAGTGATAGTTCTAGTTTCATTTAGAAAATAATAAAAAAAATGTGTATAAATGTATATATTTCTTTTATCTGTCCTTTACCCTAATTATATATGTTGTATTTTTTGTATACATCAGAATCACTAGATGAACTTACAGAGATGGTTGTGCCACATTTCCATGGGGTGGAGAATAAGAAAGTGACTATCCCTCATTGGGAGGAGCATCCTTTTGGCCCCGCCCAGCTACAGAATATGTGCTATGTAACACCAGTGAAGGACATTAGAAACCTGTCAGTGTCTTGGTCTATACCGGATCTCCAACCATACTATAAAACTAATGTAAGATTTACCATGGTTTATACCAGTTCTTCAACCATACTTTTTAACCATGTTTTCAACGAAAACCGGGTTATGTAATGCTGAAGTCGGCAGCAGGCGAGCGGGCAGGCGTGCGGTCATCAACTTTTGGTTTCCACTCAATAACTTGAGTTTGCTTTGGCCTGTTGACACCAAACTTGGTGTGTAGTTAGCTTAATTATATCAAGAGGCAGCTTGGGATTGCTACCCAGGTGTCTGTAATCAAGGTGAAGGTCATTGTTACTAAAAATAGAAATTCAGTTTCCACTTAATTACTTGAGTTTGCTTTGGCCTATTGACACCAAACTTGGTGTATAGATAGCCTATATCAAGAGGCAGCTTGGGATTGCTACCTAGATGTACGTGATCAAGGTCAAGGTCACAGTTCTTAAAAATAGAAATTCAGTTTCCCCCTCAATAACTTGAGTTTGCTTTGGGCTATTGACACCAAACTTGGTGTATGGGTAGGTTATATTAAGAGGCAGCTTTGGTTCACTACCCAGGTGTCTGTAATCAAGGTCACTGTTACTGAAAATAGAAAATCAGTTTCAGCTCAATATCTTGAGTTTGCTTTGGCCTGTTGACACCAAACTTGGTGTAGGTAGCCTTTATCAAGGGGCAGCTTAGGATTGCTACCTAGATGTCTGTTATCAAGGTCAAGGTCACAGTTCTTAAAAATAGAAATTCAGTTTCCCCCTCAATAACTTGAGTTTGCTTTGGGCTATTGACACCAAACTTGGTGTATGGGTAGGTTATATCAAGAGACAACTTTGGTTCGCTACCAAGGTGTCTGTAATCAAGGTCATGGTTTCTGTTACTAAAAAAAGAAATTCAGTTTCAGCTCAATAACTTGAGTTTGCTTTGGCCTTAATTTACACCAAACTTGGTGTATAGGTAGGTAATATCAAGAGGCAGCTTGGGATTGCTATCCAGGTGTCAGTGGTCAAGGTCACTGTTACTTAAAATAGAAATTCAGGTTTTGCTCAATAGCTTGAGTTTGCCTTGGCCTATTAGCACCAAACTTGGGGCAGGGTAGCTTATATCAAGAGCAGCTTTAGATTGCTACCCAGGTTTCTGCGATCAAGGTTAATGTATTTTTTTATGTAATAACTTAAGTTTGCTTTGACCTTTTGACACCAAACTTGCTGTGTGGCAGCTTTGGATTGCCACTTAGATATCTTGGAGCAAGGTCAAGGTCATTTGCTTACAATAGAATTTTCAGCTTCTACTCATTAACTTCAGTGCACTTTGACCTATTAATTGCTGTCACATCAAAACTTGGTCTTTGAAAACCTGGTTTTCGTCGCATTGCGGCACTTCTTGTTGTTTTTTCAAACTGATGTAGGATTTCTCATGGTCAACCATACTAAAAAACTAATGTGAGATTTATCAGGGTCTATATCAGTTCTTTAACCATACTTTAAACTAAATGTCAGATTACTTAATATGACCATTGTCTGGTAGATAATTGTATCGTGTTTCAACTATACAAGGCAATACTGAATTATGTCTATATTTCAACAAATCAGTCCATGTAAATTATGATAACTTGTTTATATCATGTGTTTGTATTTTTATAGCCAGGTCATTATCTAGGCCATTTGATTGGTCATGAAGGGAAAGGAAGTTTGTTGTCAGAACTTAAACTCAGGGGTAAGTGAAAAGTATATTTTCAAGCTTTTTGATTTTTGCCTAAAGCAGCCTTGCAACAAGTCTGTGTGGCTGGTGATTGTAATTGTTCAAATCCTATCCTTACCTAGGAGGAAGCTATACAGCTAAGTTATGGAAGGCTGGTGGTTCTACACTTCTGCCTGAATTGGTGTCTGAGGTTTACCTCTAGCAGTTAGTCTTGAAAGTGATCACATGACTTACACATTGTTGTAGTGACATAAAATTCAACTGAAAAAGTAATGTGTGATATTGTTCAGGTACATCAGGAAACAAAAAAAGGTAATTTTCCCTTATGAATGGGTTAAATTAATATAGTAAACCTTTACCTCTTATAGAAGTGTTTTGATGGCGTTTCCCTGCCTCCCCCCTTTTTGAAACCACACTGAAAAAAAATGCCATATTTAGGCCTCGAACACTGTTTTTGTTTTGAGAAATGTTGACAAAAAAACTGATCACATTTTCGGTGCCGCTTCACATCAAATGACAGGCTAAAGATGGCCTAAGGTTGATTGTAAGGTAACATGTAACAAACGCTTAAAAGCCTTTTCCTCTATCTCAATCCATTGAGAAGTTGCAGCACTTTGAAATCAGTTTTGATGGAAAAAAACAAAACGATGCAAAATTGTAATTTTTGGCAATTTTGAGACTTTCCCAATGTTGCCATGGTAACAGGAAATTTATGATTGAGCATGTTGTTGCAGAGGCTATGGTCCAGTCAACATTTGTGCCAAGTTTCATTAATATTGAAGCATTTTTCATAGTTTCATAGCAGTTTGATCTTGTAACAGGAGGCTTTTCAATGAAAAAAGCCATTTTTCACAATATGCTCATGAAGTAAAGGGCTAATTAATTTCAATCTATCAAATAAAGCAATATTTCAAATAGTAATGATATAATGATTCCTATTTTGCTCCAAAAAAAAGAGTGGAGGATATACATTGTAGTTGCAAGTTTGTCCATTTGCCAATCCTTCTGTCATGTTTACTGTCAGTTTCTTACACCACATTACTGACTGATTTATATAATTACTGTAGATGGTTTCTTCCAATTACCTATACATGTGGGTAATTTTTCAGGTCATTTTGGTCAAGGTTACTAAGGCTAAAAATATTTTTCCTATTCACTCTCACAGATAGGTCATGTTCTTAGCTTTGTCTATGTAACAACATAGATCATCCATCAGTATTACCAATATTCTTGTTGGTTTTTACATCTATAACATATATTTATAAGTTGGGTGAATGCATGTATTATATATATTTATAGGTTGGGTGAATACATTGGTAGGAGGGCAACAGCAGGGAGCCAATGGTTTTATGTTCTTTATTGTAAATGTGGATCTCACTGCAGATGGTTTAGGTAAGACATTTAAATTCAAGCTAGTTTTTGCGTTAAGAATTATTTCATCAAGTGGTTTTAGTATTCCTATTTGTCATGTTTTATGTGAATATGAAACAATACTTTAAAGGTGAAAAAGATATGAAAAAATAGCTAAAATTGTCCCAGTCTGCTAAACAAATCAGTCAAAACTAAACATGTAAATAACCTTTGAATGACATCTCTTTAGATTTTGATGATACAGTAAGAAAAATGCTTGGGTGGTGCTCTACAAAATAGTTTTATTGATTTGTTCCAGTCTGCTGCACATTATGGCAATCGGAGCTTGAAATAAAAATAAGTTTCAGATAGCATTTACCTCACATTGGCTATGCTAAATTTTTATGAAACTCAGAAGGAAAGAGTGAATTCGGAAATCCTGTTAATGTATACACTCGGTTAAGCGATAAAGGGCCATTATGGTCCTCTTGTTGTATACAGGTGGGAGAGTTACGAACAATAAAGTCACTCTTATTTTTGTATATTGCAGAGCATGTTGATGATATAATTACATTGATATACCAGTATTTACACATGTTAAAGAAGGAAGGGCCACAGGAATGGATATTCAAGGAATGTGCTGTAGGTGAACATTATCTTTTTTATATTAATATTAGTATATTCTTCATTTCTTTCACAATTTGATTCTATAGAATTAAATTCAACCAACAGTAGCACAAAATTAAAGTCGTTGTATGTACATCAATCATTTTATTTGTTTCTTTAGTTTTATAAGGATGTATATTTCAGTTCTTTACTACATTCTTCATACCGTATTTATATATAATATTTATTGATTTCGTAGAAAATTTTCAGTCTTATTAAATGTTTATAAATTGGAGAAAAAGTGGGAATTCCTTTAGAGCTTGACAAAAATAATGATATTCATCCATCTAATTCTATTATTATATATTTCTTTTCTGACAGGATTTAAGTGCCATGCATTTCCGGTTCAAGGACAAAGAGAGACCCAGAGGTTATACTTCAGCTTTGTCAGGTATATTACATGTAAGTGAACTTAATTTATAATTTAATATTTCTATTATTTACATGTGATGAGTTCCTTTGTTAATATATTTTATAATGCCGTAATTAACTTCATTTTACATTCAACTATTTAAAGGACAGGGAGAGTTTTCCTACTTGCCATTGGTCCATTTCAGCCATTTGGTCCATTTCAGTATCCTTATTTGATAAAGTTGTTTTGTACCATTCCCTATGGTTAAGTCCATATGGTTATTTTCACTGAATCATTTGAGATAATGATTTGAAAATTGTTATACTTGTTTATGACAATCATCTCAACTGATAGGCAGGATAACACATCTCTGTCATAGAAGCTGACTTAAATATGCCTCCTATTTTAGTTAGAAATTTTCAAAGGCATGTTCTTATGGAATCCAGTATCAAGTGCTGACAGTAAATTGTTTAGTGTAAATTGGTTAAGTTGAAACATTACAATTAGCCCGCGTCACGACAAAACCAACATAATGCGTTTGCGACCAGCATGGATCCAGACCAGCCTGCGCATTCGCGCAGTCTGATCAGGATCCATGCTGTTCGCTTACAAACCCTATAACAAGTAGAAAAACTGATAGCGAACAGCATGGATCCTGATCAGACTGTGCGGATGGGCAGGCTGGTCTGGGTCCATGCTGGTCGCAAACCCACTATGTTGGTTTTGTTGTGACGCGGCTTATATATTGTAGGATGTTCCATTAGAAGAGTGTTTAAGTTTTCACTATATGATGACCGAATACAAGCCTGAATTAGTGGACATGTTACTGGAAAAACTGATCCCAACTAATATGAGGTAAGTTTGGTACTTTTGAATATCTTCCAACTCACTGCATTGATAAACATGCTTATGAAAGATCTCTCCAGGTGTGAACGGATTCTTTAACCCCTTAACCTGCTGAATTTATTAAATAGACTTGCCCTGATTTGATTATTGGACAGTCCATTTCAAGTTTAATGGATTTCAATATCAAAATATATCAGATTAGCTTCTAACAGTATAGAGCCTGGTACTGCAGTTTTTTGGCAATAGCTTATCACTCATGGTTCAAGCATGTAATTCAAATCAATCTAATTCAAGCTCAACAAATTTGGACCAATTGATTAAAGACTGAAATGGAAATGAATATCAATACACCTACAATTGTCTATAGTCTATTTTAAGATTCATGCCATTTGCACACCTGTTCAAATTTACGATGTCGCCTAATGTTATAATTCTTGCATTTACCCCCCACCCCTCCACTTCAATGTTCTTATTATAGTAACTGAATATTCAAAATTACTGAAAATATCACTTTATAACTGTTTGCACACAACACGTGTGATGTATTTGAAATTTGCATTTACTCCGTAATCTTATATATCTATTGATTTGAGATAATAAAGTACTGTTCTGTTCTGTTCTGTTTCAGCAGTTTAAGTAAAATAGTGCTTTCAAAAGCACCTTTGGTCCTCCTACAAAAAACAAACCAAAAAACTGAAAATTTATCATGTGCCCATAATGGTATCTTGAGAATTCAGATAAATTTAAATTTCAAAGACTACAAGGAATTATACTTCAATAACATGTTTGTTCTTTTAAGAGTTTTACAATGAAATAGTTCTTTCAGATTTTCATCTAGCATAAATGAAATCTTATAACATTTTCAAGTAATTGTGATATCTTTTTTCTTCAAAATTTGTTATCATTAAAAAATTGAATTTCAATCATCTGCAAGCAGACCATACTTTTACAATAATTCCTCTAACCTGTTTTCTTACATGCATATGCAAGTTTTTTTTTTTTTTTTTTTTTTTTTTTTTATTTCAATCAATCACATAGACATAGTTTTGGAGGACATATCACCACCTTAGTGCAGTAATGGAATAAGTGCTATTAAATTTAATAGGAGTTAACAAGTTATTGCACTAAGGTGACAAATTGTAGCATTAGACAGCTTGTCTTGAATCAATTTTTCATGGAAGGACTTGAACTCTGGAGATCTATTGTGGTTATTTTACATTTTTGACAGAATCTCAGTGATTGCTAAGAAGTATGCGGGACAGACAGACAAAAAGGAAGAATGGTATGGTACAGAATACAAGCTGGAGCCTATACCACAAGATAAACTTAAGGTTATACACACACAAATAAATCTGTAATCTTCATAAGTAACAAAGTACATTGTAAAGTGAAGACAATGTTATTATGTAACCTCAAATTATCAAAATATGAGCCGCGTCATGACAAAACCAACATAATGGATTTGCGACCAGCATGGATCCAGACCAGCCTGCGCATCCGCACAGTCTGATCAGGATCCATGCTGTTCGCTATCGGTTTCTCTACTTGTTATAGAGTTTGTAAGCGAACAGCATGGATCCTGATCATCCGTGCAGGCTGGTCTGGATCTATGCTGGTCGCAAACCCACTATGTTGGTTTTGTCGTGACACGGCTCTATTATTGTCTAGGACCTAAATTGGAGCCAATGTTTTCCTTTCCAATTATAAATATTTTCAACAAGAATATTATTTAATTGACCCTCCCATAGCTGAATGTATTTGTTTACTCCTAACAGATAGACCCATATTTAAAATGTTTACTATTTACTACTTTACACAAAGAAAATACTCATTGTAGCTGGGCACAATATGAATATATAGTGTCATTGAAAAAACAGGCATTTTTTTTTTTTTTTTCAAAGAAAAAAATCATCTTTACTTGACCCAAAATTGGGAATGTAGTTCCCAATGCATAGTTTGTATATTCTTTAATTCAAATAAGACAAATTAAGTAGAAGTTTAAATTTTAATACATGTCAATAAATTTCCACAATAAAAGTATTTTACTTAAAGATAAGCAAAGTATATGTTAAAAATGGAACCAAAAATTATGTGTATTTTCAGATGTGGGATACTTGTGGTTTCCATGAAAACCTAAGTTTACCAGCTGTAAATGAGTTTATACCAACAAACTTTGACCTTGTTACCAGGGAGACAGAGGTATGTGTATAAAGAACAAAGAATTAGCTTTGAGAACAATTAAAAACAAAATGATTCCTACAAAATGATCAATTAAATGAGAATTGTTTGATATAGTATCTGAAATTATAAGTAAATTAAACATGAACCTGACGAGTTTGTTTTATCAATTTTGTTTGAGATTTAAATTTTGATCATTCCATTCCAAATTTAGAGATTTCAATAATGGCCTCAGGCTAATATGACAGTCTTGAGCTCAATAACACATCCATTATGAAAACACTTAATTATTGACAATTTTATTAATTAACTACACATATTAACTACACATAATCTAAAAAAGTTAAGTACTTAGTGAACAAAGAATAACAAATTTGAAATTTCTTGTTGTGAGGTATTGCAAATGAGATTCTTGTTTTAAAAATGTCTCAGAAACCTACCTTGTAGCAATACAAAATTTCAGGCTAGCCTGGTAAATATTACTGGTAGCAAAGTTTGAATACTTTTGGATATTGCAGGTTAAGTCTAAAGAAATCATCAAAAGTTTTATTCTTATATTTTAGCTAGTGGTGAAGTAACTGTGGAATATAAATTGATGATTTTGTTAAAAGATTATATGTGTACCGGAGGGTTCCTATTCTTTTTAGCTCGACTATACAAAGTATATGTAGAGCTGTCCTACCCACCCAGGCGTCCGCATCCAGATTTCAGATTAAAGTTTTGGTGCAGTAAAATATTATTCACTATAAAATTTTCATTTCTTAAGGTATCAACTTCAAACTTCAAATATATGTTCCTTATTATCAACTACATCTTATGTGACTCTAGCACCAATATTTCCAGATTTATCTCCCCTTGAACTTAGAATTTTCCTTAAAAATATTTCCTGTTACTTCTTTATTTCTTAAGGGATCAACTTCATACTTCAAATATATGTTCCTTATCATCAACAACATCTTATGTGACAAGGTTCATAACTCTAGCACTAATATTTCCAGATTTATCTCCCCTTAAACTTAAAATTTTCCTTAAAAAATATTTTTACTGACTGTTACTTCTTTATTTCTTAAGGGAATCAACTTATTACTTCAAATATATGTTCCTTATCATTAACCACATCTCATGTGACAAGGTTCATAACTATAGCACCAATATTGCAAAAATAATCTTCCCCATTAACTTAGATTTTTCTTACTTGAAAAATGTTATTTTTTACTATAACTTATTTAGTTTTAAATGTATCTAGCTCAAACTTCAAATACATATTCCTTATTAACAACCAGATCTTATGTGACAGGGTTCTTAACTCTTGAAGCAATATTTTCAAATTTATCTCCCTTTGAACTTTGAATTTTCTTTAAGAAATATTATAACTTCTTTACCTTTTAAGGTATCTACTTCAAACTTCAAATATATATTTCTTATCTTTACATACATGTTATGTATGTCCATAACTCTAGTGTGACTATTTCCAGAATTTTTCCCCCTTGAAATTAGAATTTATGTTTTTAACTATAACTTCTTGTCATAAGAAGAAATATATTTATATCATAATTGATTTTTCTTTTATAATTTTATATACCTTACTGCGTCCAGTATTTAATTAGTCGAGCTTCGCTGTCTCCTGTGACAGCTCTTGCTCTTATAGTAATGTATATTGAAATTAAGATTTTCATATCCTCTGTGAATTAAAAACATGTATGTTTATTATTTTACAGCAAAATTGTGTTCCAGCAATGTTGAAGGTAAGTCCATCATACAATGTAACATGCTTCACACTTTTTACTTTTTAACATTCTATATTGAAATTACTATAAATTGAATAAAAGCAAAAGTAATATGTGATTAAATATGTTATTATTATGATATGATGTGATATTATGAGGTTATTATACATTTTTTAGTACAATACTGAAATCTGTTGAAAGAGCCCACAACTGTCAAAAACTATATTGGATTAGGAATAGAGTCAATATTGTTCTCAACCATGTTAAATGACCTCTTTATTTAACCCTACCATTATTTTTTTTGACATTTTCACAAAACTTTGTCACTTCAATTACAATAAGGATTTAATATGTTAATGTTTAATATGCTGATGTAATATGTGATATTATGTGTTAATGTACATATGCAAGATAACGTGTTTTAGGACACAGCAATGACGAGGTTATGGTTCAAACAGGATGATAAATTCCATCTGCCAAAAGCATATGCTAGCTTTGAATTGACCAGGTAAAATTTGTTAAAATTATGTTTAATAAAAATTATATAACTTGCATACGATAAAACAAGGTTTATAAGTCAAAAATATTTCTAAATGCCATTAAAGAAGGAGAGATATATTCTATATACATATACATGCATGTGTGTAATATTAAGATTATATAATAACACTTATTATGCTCCCCGAAAAATTTCGGGGGAGCATATAGTCGTCGGGTTGTCCGTCCGTCCGTACGTACGTCCCGAATTCGTGTCCGGCCCATAACTTTGTTATTTGAAGTCGGATTTTGAAATTATTTCACAGAAATGATCACCATATTGAGACGACGTGTCGCGCGCAACATTTGGGTCGCTACCTTGAAGGTCAAGGTCACAGCATGACCTTGCAGCAAAATCGTGTCCGGTCCATAACTTCATTATTTGAAGTCGGATTTTAAAAATATTTCACAGAAATGGTCACCATATTAAGACGACGTGTCGCGCGCAACATTTGGGTCACTACCTTGAAGGTCAAGGTCATCGCATGACCTTGCAACAAAATTGTGTCGGTCCATAACTTTGTTATTTGAAGTTGGATTTTAAAAATATTTCACAGAAATGATCACCATATTGAGACGATGTGTCGCGCGCAACATTTGGGTCGCTACCTTGAAGGTCAAGGTCACAGCATGACCTTGCAGCAAAATCGTGTCCGGTCCCTAACTTTGTTATTTGAAGTCGGATTTAAAAAACATTCCACAGAAATGATCACCATATTGAGACAATGTGTCGCGCGCAACATGTGGGTCGCTTCCTTGAAGGTCAAGGTCACAGCATGACCTTGCAGGAAAATTGTGTCCGGCCCATGACTTCGCTATTTGAAGTTGGATTTAAAAAGTATTTCACAGAAATGATCATCATATTAAGATGACGTGTCATGCACAACATTTAAGTAGCTACCTTGAAGGTCAAGGTCACAGCATGACCTTGCAACAAAATTGTGTCCGGCACATAACTTCATTATTTGAAGTCGGATTTTACAACTATTTCACAGAAATGATCACCACAATGAGACATTGTGTCGCGCGCAACATTTGGGTTGTTACCTTGAAGGTCAAGGTCACAGTATGACCTTGCAGCAAAATCGTGTCCGGCCCATAACTTTGTTACTTGAAGTCGGATTTAACAACTATTTCACAGAGATGATCACCATATTGAATCGACTTGTCGCATGCAACATTTGGGTCACTACCTTGAAGGTTAAGGTCACAGCATGACCTTGCAGCAAAATAATGTCAGGCGCATAACTTTGTTATTTAAAGTCGGATTTTACAACTATTTCACAAAAATGATCACCATATTGAGACAATGTGTCGTGCACAATATTTGGGTTGTTTTTACACTTTGAACTTTGTCTGTGACATAACTCTGACACAACAAGAGGTATACCTTCCTGTGTCCAAAACCTATTCGGGGAGCATCACCCGGTTCAACCGGCTCTTGTTTAATGTGTAGCACTGACTCATATAATGTGATATGAACCTGTTCATTTTTGCTTGCTTTACAATAACCCATCTTATTTATTTATTTTAGTCCTTTGGTGTATATAGACCCCTTACATACAAACATGTCAGTGTTGTTTGTTCAGCTGTTCCAGGATTCATTGAACGAATATGCTTATGATGCAGAACTTGCTGGTCTCAAGTACAGCCTGAGTAGCACCACATATGGAATTTCTGTAAGTTTTTAGACACCACATATAGAATATTTGTAAGTTTTTAGGCACCACATATGGAATATCTAAGTTTTTAGGCACCACATATGGAATATCTGTAAGTTTTTAGGCACCACATATGGAATATCTGTAAGTTTTTAGGCACCAAATATGGAATATCTGTTAGTTTTTAGGCACCACATATGGAATATCTGTAAGTTTTTAGGCACCACATATGGAATATCTGTAAGTTTTAATAAGATGGTTAATTATGGACAAACACAGCATAAATTGAAGTAGCAGTATGGTTGACAGGCTTATGCAGACTTGTAATCAAAGGATTGACAGCTGCGTTGGTTCAAACCCCGTCAAGGGCATGCTGTTGTTTCCTTGAGCATGAAACTTTTCACTCATTGTTCAGTACTGGAACATACTAGAGAGTATGTCTATAAGCTTACAGAATCCTAAACAATCAAACTAAAATAAATTACATTTGTATGTATAAACTAATCTCAACATAAATTTTTTGAAGATTCCAGCTTTTCTTTTTTTTCCAATTTGCATAGTGCTTATAAAACTTAACATGCAGTTTATGTCTTTAAGGTAATATGACCAGCTTTTCTTACTTTTACACTAGGTAAATAGAAAAATCAGGCAAACACTTGCTGCTTTTAGGTAGAAACACCAGCTTTTCTTACTTTTACCTTGGGTATATTCATATATCAGGCTAACTCTTGCTGCTTTATGGTAGAATGACCGCCTCCGTGGTCGAGGGGCTATAGTCGATGACTTCTAATCCAGTTACCTCTCTGGCATGGGTTCGATCCCCGGGAGATGCTTTGGTAGTTTAGCACGGAGGAAGGTAATCTAGTACTGGTGTAACTCTCCAGGACTGATGGTTAGGAAACTACCCGTCTATATGACTGAAATACTGTTGGGAAAAGGCGTAAAATGAAACAAACAAACAAACAAACTCCTCTTTTTCTTTCTGTTATTTTTACCCTAGGTATATTTAACTATCAGGCCAACAATTTGTACTGGTGGAAATACCAGGTTTAATTACCTTTATTCTTGGTATATCAGGCTAACACTTGCTGCTTTCTATTTGAAACACAAGCTTTTATTACTTTTATTCTGATTCTGCAGATATTTCAGGCTAATGCTGCTTTCTGGATTTTATTTTTATATATACATATATTTCTATTCCAGCTTTACTGGTGGAGGAGGGCACCTGAGGTCTTCCTCTACCAGTAAAGCTGGAACGTCGCCATATGACATATACTGTGTCGGTGTGACATAAAACCCAAATCAATCAAAAGATCTATTCAGTTGAGTTAGCTTTTCAAAAGAGTTTGGTGAGCAATGGTTTATAGATTTGAGCTCTGTTAAAAGGAGATGCCGAGATGAAAAAATGTAACATGTAAGGCAGGTCATCAGAAGTCATGTATGCAGAAGACCTAGAATACTAAGTTGTTATAAGAGGTGTCTGTGGCGAAAGAGAATAAGATTGTTGACTTATATTATTGAAATATCACTTGCCCCTCATGGCTGTAGGTTTTGAATCCTGCCAGGGATGTTGTTGGCGCAACGTAAAACCCAACCTTAAGTTGTGATGGTTACTTATTTAAAAAAATTTGCCTTTTGCTCAAATGGATTTATATATTGTTCTCGACATTTGAAAGTTTATATGTTAAAATGCGCTAAAAATTACTGTAATTTTATTTCTACTCCTGATCCCATATGTGCAGGTGCTTCTATTTCATGTTGAAATTTATCATATTGGTTTGAAAGGTAACAAAGCAAAACTGAGTCAAGTTATGTGTTATTTAGGATTTTAGTTAAAGACCCATTATACCTCAGAAATGATTTTAATTTTATTTCTCAAAAGCTTTTTAATATTGGTATACTTTTATAGTAAACAAAAAGTTACTCATTGGCCAATTACCTGAACCATCTTTTTTCATCCTTCGCATTTTGGCAACAAGTACAGTTATAGTGTATGCGTATTTTGTATGGAAGTCAAAATACTACTTTGTTTACATTTTCCTTCTTTCATAACAAATTATTTCACATTACTTTCCTCTGGTATAAAGCATCTAACATTGTCTAAAACCATTATTGAAACATTATAAAATTCATATTAGCTGTATCTAAAGAAGTAAAAATTTATTTATTTCCAAGGCATAATGTGCATTTACATTTTTATTTTGAAAACTTCTGTGTCATTGATTTCATTATGTTTACATTTCAGCTATCAGTGAAAGGTTACAATGATAAACTTGATGTTCTGTTGAGAAAAATACTGGAGAAAATGGTGTCCTTCAAGATTGATCCAAAACGGTTTGAAATTCTGAAGGAATTGGTAAGTGAATGTTTAGTTTACCTAACTTTCACCTTTTTAGAAATATATCTATATCTATGTACATATATTTTTTATGTAAATACAGAGGTAGCATAGATTGTACAAAGGATGGATAAGCATATTTAGTTTCCATTGTAATTTGTTCTTTAGATATCTTAATGATAGTATTGATACTCATATAGGAATGGCTAGTGCTATAGGTATCAAAGGAATGGTAAAAACATGAGATATTGTGATATGCTGGAATGAATTACAGTGTTAACATCTTATATTTCGACACTGTCACATGAAAATGTTTGAATTTAGGGCACAGTTTTACCTTATACGTTTGAACTTTGAACATAAACAAAGCAATGATATACATGCTTGAACATTGTACTTTAATTTCAACCTAATACTTGTCATGTCAACAGTGGACTCTGCATTTAACCATGTTTAATTATTGAAACTATATATAATGTTGGCTGCTACTAACAAATCCAAAGTCTCCTTAGAGAGAATTGTTGGGTTTTAAGCTATAGCATCAGTAAATGTGCCTGGATGTGAAACTTCAAGATGTCTTTGGGAGTTTTAATACAGGTGTTAATAATGGGCAAAAAAATCACTGTTCAATAGAATTTCTTTATACATGTACTTAGCTTGTTGTTAGACTATAATAACAGAAACACTTTAAGCAAAATCAATTGTGGGGGTCACCATTCTTGTTTTTGAGTTATCTGCCCCTGAATTGCACTTTTTTGCTTAATTCAAGGGCAGATAATTCACTATCAGGGCTCACACTGGCTCAAATAAAATAATAGCCAATATTTTCAACTTAAAAAAATAATAGCCAAAAGTTCAGCGGACTTTTCACGAATTAGCGATTAATGACATACGCAGTTGATTAAATAAACATTACATTTATATAAAACTTTCAGTTTTATAAGGATTCTCAAATAAACTGATACATTTGTATATATTGGTAACTACCTTTTTTAAAATAGAACCACAACTTTAATTGTTATTATAGAACAGAATAAAAACGTTATAATTAGTATCATTACTGTATAACAATAATACTAAAGATTCATTATAACTTTACATATGCTGTTATCAGACAACTTTTTTTGTTTGTTCTAATCAAATTTTGTCAGCTTTAACCACTGTCAATTTCCACATTTCACACAGAACTGGAGTAGATCTAGGTCATATTAGCCTATAGAAATAACACAAGTTTGCAAACTCATTCACAGAATGCAGCCTTTTTTCTGAATAATTTACTGAAAAATATCATCATCACCAATGTAATACAAATTTTCTGCCAAAGTGGTAAAGATTTTTTAACAGAACATAGCTTATTTCACCTTTAAATAAATATCAAAATTATCGGTGTCGCGAAAACATGTGACAATCGGATTTTTCCTGTTTTCTGAAGAAATATTCACAATTTTGGTTGTTGTGCAAATAGTTGTTTGGAAGTTAATACTTTTTAAATATTTTACCATTGTTTTCCACTGGCGATTTAGTCAAGTAGCTTAAAACAAAAAAAAAATCAAAATTTGCAATTACTGCAATTCACGGTAAATTTTGGGTAAGTCAATATCCAGTTTATCAATTTTAAAACGATTTTTGTGGCTAATTGACGTATATTTGATGGCTATTATAAATGCTGGACAATATCTTTAAAGTACTTATACAATTATACATCTCGCATGTATTTTATCACCTCGGGCAATATAGTTAGCAGCACGTGACCGGTAAAAAGTTGACACTCAATTAAATGCACCCCGCTGGTGTTAATTGGGTCTACTGCATTCATTATCGATTTTTACACCTTATAATTTATATAAACACTGATGGAAGTAAAAAATAATCGCCAGATTTTGTAGCCAAAATGCAAAAATAATCGCCAATCTTATAAAATAATCGCAAATGGCGACTATGGCGACCGACAGCGTGAGCCCTGACTATGAAACAATACTGTATTCTTTTCCTATCGTCATGTACCTTACCTCTGTATGATTCAATGTGTAAAATTTCAAGACTGAATAAAGATTTGCTTTTTCCTTTCTTCTCTAAACTTGTGTCTTTAATCTCTAACAATAGTTTTTTTTTTAAAGAATTTTAAGTCCCTTTATACAAACTGAAAAACTTAAATAGAAATAATATATGGAATTGCATATTATTATGTATTGTGAGCAGAAAAATTGTAAAAAGAAAAAACATAATCCAGAAGTGAAAACAAGTTTGTATAGACATATGTATAAGTAAACTTTTTTCTTGAAATGAAATCATATAAGTACATAAATTCTGATTCAATGGCAGATAACTCCAACAGTAAGATCAGTGACTCCCAATTTTTCTTTTGCTCAAAATATTTCTGTCATCACATTCTAACAAAATGCTAAGTTTAAAGAAATTCTATTGAACAGTTTTTAAATTCTGCCTATATATCTATATGAAAACTCCTGAACAACGTCCTTAAGACTATCAAAAGTATGCACTGTAGAAATATTGAATTTTAGTATGACTGTAAAAAATGCATTGACTGTAACAATGCTTAATTGTATCATTACAGTATGGTCGAGGTCTGAAGAACTTTGTGGCTGAGCAACCTCACCAACATGCTGTATATTTTACCTCAGTTGTCATGTCAGAATTACTGTGGACTCAGGTTGAACTTCTGAACAGTCTAGAAGGTTTGTATTTTGTTGGTCTTCTTCTGATATATTGTTGTGATTGTGTTTGAATATTGTTTTAAGTATAGTAACCCTTTAAGAGACTCCACTGAGTTTGTTTGTTCTTTTTGACATGACGGGACTGGAAATAACTTGTCGAGAATAATGTTCCATTTTATGTAGGTCTAGACCAATAACTTGTGTGCAAAATTTCAGATCAATTGCTCACTCCGTTTTTCCAGAATAATTATTCTAATTGTGAAAAATGACCCATTTTTGAAAAAGGTTGGAATGCTTTTCACTCAAATTGAGCTAGAATAGCTCAAAAGTGAAAACTGAGTATATTTCTTTATAAGCTTTTGCATATCCCCCGCTAATCTATGTAAGAAATTCAATTTTTATTTTTTTATTTCTTTTTTTTTTGGCCCTCAGTGGAAGTCCTTGAACAAATGAAGAAAAATCCATCTTTCTTTCTAGACAATACCATTTATCATTTTGAGGGGAAAATTCCAAAACATTTAGTGACTGAACAGCACAAATATTTGTCTGCACTTGTCACATGGGTAGAAACAGTTGCCATCAGCAGGTCCTTAAGGGCTAAATTTACAAAAGCCGTGACCTTAAGTAAATGTAACAGTGTTAAAAAACCATGTGCAACTAAACTTGGGCTGAACTTTATATAAGTTCACTTGCCTGACAAAATTTTTAGTCTCGGATTTAAGGTTTGTGGCTATTATTTGTATCAAGTTTGTGGAATCATGTTCCGTCACTCTACTTGGCATGTTGTTTTATTTAGAAGAAGAGTTATCCATCCTAGTATGCAAAATACAGTAAATGCTTTGTAGTGTAAGATACCTTGTTGTTGAAGTTGTTCAACTTTATTAATGAAGTTTATGGTTTCCATTATGATATCATTGTTTTGGTCTGAACTAAATCTGAGAAGGTATCATAAATCTTAAGTGTCACCGCAAAAATCTTTACCCCTACCACCCTATATATCTTAAATGCACTTGTCCGACGTCCTTCAAGGCAAAACCATTTATCAAATTTTAGGGAAATTTTTCAAATATGTATTGACATAATTGTCAGCAGTGCACACTTAAATTAAATAGCTTGGTTGTGTTAGCAGTTCTTGGTCAGCATTGGTTGCAGAGGTTAATTTATTCCCGAACCCTAGCACACTTTTCAAATATTCAATTTGAATGAAGAAATGCTTATGTATTAACAATTCATGTAACATTTTGCGTATTTAATGCAAAATTGGACTTAATTTACTATTTGTTATTACCATATCTCTGCCTCCAATAATAGGTGAGCAATGGCTATTGTAAACTAGGTGTTGTGACAGAAAACTTACTATTAGTAACTTGGTTGGTCAAAAACAATATCTTCTGTGACCAACTCCTCATTCATATATTAATGGATATAAGCCAGACTTTCACAGAATGTTCTGGTGTATTCAAAGTGGCCTACTGCCATGATCTGGAGAGTAAACTACCATTACAGTCACTTCAATAAAAAGCCTTTAATTTAGTGTGATTTGATCATTTTAGACAGACATATGAACATTTTGGGTTTTTTTTTCTTTGATTTTTGGTGTGTTTTTTTCACAGATGTAATGTTTGTGTAAAACTTTGCTCATGCAGCCTTTGTTTATTGACTGATGTTTTAAATATTTGGTAGATAAGAACCTTGGGTGGTTCTCTTATTTTTAGTAGAGTAAGAGCTCATTTATAAAGTTCAAGGTCACATGTTAATTGCTTAAAGAAGATTTTATGCTTTTTTATACATATTTTTTATATTAGCTGATGTCTTTCATATTTAGTAGGTAAATACTAAAGTTGTCCTCTAACATTGGATGGAGAAAGGGGTCACTAAGGCCAAGGTCACAAGTGTTAAAAATAGTGTTCTTTAGTTTTGCTTATACAGCTTTTATTTATTGACTGATACCTTTCACATCTGGTATATAAATATCTTTGGTAGTCCTCTATTTATGAGTGGAGTAAGCTGTCGCTTTGGTGAAGGTCAAGGTTACCATTTATAAAATACAATCTTACTGAAGTCTGATTCATTATTCAGCCTTAATTAATTGACTGATGTCTTTTGTATTTAGTTGTTATATACTTTGGGTGGAGTATGGGGTAAATTTGGTCAAGGTAGCTGGTGCTAAAATTAGTTTTTCACTCTTCTGCTTTTACTGCTTTTATTTATTCATCATACATTGACAAATGTGCAGGTTTCCCCTTAGTGATATTACTTAAGAAATAATATATCCCAAACTGTGATTTTTTATCGCTCAATTAAATCACTGGTTAGGGTTCGGATGCCAGGAATTATATCACAAGAGCGTAGCCCGAGTGATATAATGTTGCGCATCCAAACGACAATCAGAGATTTTATCAAGCGGTAAAATCATCAATTTGGAGATATTATTTCGATTCTAACACAACATCAACAAATGAATGCTGCCGTAACTGATATTAAGCTAAATTGCACCTGATTTGTTTCCGTACTTATTTTCGGCGCATCGCATTTTTAGTTGTTATGTCACATGTATATAATGATTACGTCACATGTCTAAATATAGAATGTCAGCAGTGATTTTATAGCATAATAACACACACTTTCGGTTCTTTTATGTTCAATGGGAAAATGTGGTCGTGTTAGAATTGTTTATAATAGACAGTGACCTTACTACTTTAAATTATCTTGTTTATTTGACAGTACATTGTACTTTTCTTCTTTTTATTTAGTTTTTTAGTCCCCTACCGGTTTAACCGGAGGGGACTTTAGGTTTACCCTCCGTCCGTCTGTCCGTCTGTCTGTCTGTCCGTCTGTCTGTCTGTCTGTCAGTCCGTCAGTCCGTCCGTCCACAAAACTGGATCCCGCGATAACGCAAAAAGTACTGAAAATATTTTTATGAAACTTGATATATGGATAGATGGCAGTATGGAGATTATGCACGTCTTTTTTTTTTTCTTCCTATGTTGAAAATTCTGGTTGCTATGGCAACAAATAGTCTGAAAATATGGCAAATTTAACACATAAACTGGATCCAGTGATAACTCAAAAAGTACTGAAAATATTTTTATGAAACTTGAAATATGGGTAGATGGCAGTCTGGAGATTATGCACATCTTTTTATTTTCTTCCTATGTTGAAAATTTGGTTGCTATGGCAAACAAATAGCCTGAATTTCAAGATTTCTGATTTAAAATTTTTCAGCTTTTTCACTATATGTTCTTTATTTCTTAAGGTGTTTACTTCAAACTTTAAATATAAGTTCCTGGTCATCAACCACATCATATGTGACAAGGTTTATAACTCTAGCACAAAAATATTAATATTACCTCCCTTGAACTTAGATTTTTTAGGGGAAAAAATGTTGTCTTTTTTAAATAACTTCTTTATTTCCTAATGTATCTACTTCAAACTTCATATATATGTTTCTTATTATCACTCGACATTTTTTGAGAAGGTTAAATACTCTAGCAAGACTATTTCCAGAATTATGTCCCCCTTGAACTTAGATTTTTTTCGAGAAACTGGTATTTTCACTCCAACTTCTTCATTCCTTATAGGATTTACTTTTAAATCCCACATCGTAATAATATGACAAGGTTGTATAAACATAATATGACAAGGTTGTATAAACATAATTTCCTTACTAAGCATGGAAACTTAACACATTACTGTGATATAGACAAACTTATTTTATTATGTTTTGTGGTCGATATTTTCAAATACAGACTTCATCCTCAAATTCATTATAAATGGCAATACACAGGAGTGTATGACAATTAAAGAACTTTTTGAGGGACCGGTAGGGGACTACTGTATTGCCCGCAATACTATCAAATGCTTGTTTTTTAAGTTCCATAAAAATGTGAATGAGTTTTTAGGTTTGTTTCTTTACAGTACTTAACATTGTTTTATAAGTACATTTGTGAACATAATATTTGATTATTAGTGACCAATTTTATTCACTGATTCAGATATTCCTCTTTCTTTATTCAGAGGTGACATTAGAGAAGCTTACATCATTTCTACCACAGCTGTTTTCAAAGATGCATATAGAAGGATTGGTGTATGGAAATGTAACCAAACAGGTATGTGTTAAACGGATATATCTATCTTGTCACTTGTCAGTGTAATTCTAGATCAGAAGGGATTGTTGAATTTTTAGGGATATGGTAACAGGTTCTCGGATTAATTAGATCATATACATGTATTTACATACAGGTGTATATATCTCAGATATATTAACGGTTTTTAGATAAAGAACACTTTTTGGTTTGGTGTATGAAGCTATAAGCTTATAGTGGCCGCATGGCCAAGTGGTTAACACGTCAGACTAGTAATGTAAGGATTGCTGACCTCGTGGGTTCAAACGCTGTCAAGGGGCAAGCCGTTGTTTCACATTCATTGCTTAGTACTGGTTGGTTCCAGGAACGGATTTGAGAGTGTTTCAATAAGCTTATAGCTATCAACACAATCAAACTAAAATAAATTTGTATAAACTAAAATAAGCTTATAGACACACTTTTAGAATCCATTCCAACCATAACTGAGCAATGAGTGTAAAGTGTCTTGCTCCAGGAAACAACAACTTCTCCTGATGGGGTTTGAACCCATGCCACTAGCGGTCATTAGACCTTTTGGTTTATGTTTTCATTTTGGTAATTTCAGTTTTAAGTTTATAGGAAGGTTTTTTAAGCATGTAAAATCTGATCAGCTAGGAACATTATTACATGTTGCTGGATTAACACAGCAAGACATTCCTTGTGTGAAAATGTTGTTGTATATCATACTTTGGAAATATTTAAAATTATGTTGATATATCATAAACTAGATCTGTTATTTAATTAATTTAAAATCAAATGAAATATTCGTATGCTTGATTTTGAGTAATCTGGTCCTAAAAGTGACCAAAAAGAGAGAAAAAAATAATTCAGGGGCAGAAAACTCAAAAAGTCAGATGGCAACCCCTTATTGTTTTTCATTAAAATTGTTTAGAATTATGTTTATCTTTAAGCATGCAAAGTCACCATCTAACTTTTTTGAGTTGTCTGCCCCTGAAAGTTTTATACTTGTCAGATCATTTGCTAGTCAAATAAGACCAACCTTAAAACGTACGCATAAATCGGTCAATCCCAGTTATTATAATTGTAATAAAGTGCAGTGGTGATGCTTTTAATAGGACAGAGACCAATAAAGTACAAAGGAAACATAAGTGAATTAATATCAAATAGATTATACCATGTGTCAATGATCATAACACCTTCTTTTAATTACATGATACAATCCTTTGAAGTGTAATCCTATACATAGTATAGTCGTGATTATTCAATGTGTAAAACAAGGCTGGTAAACTATATCAGTATATCTTTAAAAGGATATGTTTTATGTAAGAAATTTTGCAATATCATAGCTAATTACCACACCCATTACTGCACCAAGTCTTAATTTGAGCCGTGTAATGACAAAATCAACATAGTGGGTTTGCGACCAGCATGGATCCAGACCAGCCTGCGCATCCGCGCAGTCTGATCAGGTTCCATGCTGTTCGCTTACAAACCCTATTACAAGTACAGAAACTGAAAGCGAACAGCATGGATGCTGATCAGACTGTGCGGATGCGCAGGCTGGTCTGGATCCATGCTGGTCGCAAACACACAATGTTGGTTTTGTCATGACACGGCTCAAATACGGCTTATACAGTGGTGATAAAACTTACAGCTATAATGAAGTGCTATGACACAACATTGAACTTGATTTTTTAAAAATAAAAAAGTATTAACGCTATGTTTAAGTTACACATTAAAAAACTTATGTTTTGATGATGTCAATAAAATATCTGAGTTTGTATGCACAAACTTGTCCTTTTAAAAATAAATCCACTACCTACTTTATTTCAAGAAGGCAAACCAGCCAAAAGTTAAAAAGTCAATTTAGACTAGAATTTTTATATTATGCTTGTATTTTATTACTTATGTTTATATTTTAAACCCGATGTTAGTATTTTGGGAGTTTATTACCCAAAAAATGGGACAGTGTTATAACCCGTGGTTTATATTTTTTTTTTT
>NW_026853202.1:0-36101 GCF_026571515.1 Ruditapes philippinarum
CTAGTTTTTTAGTTTTTGATGGGAAAACCGTTTTTGTTTTACAAGGTCAATTGCCCTTGACCTTTGACCCTTTGCCCCCAAAAATCAATAGGGTCATCACGGTCTTGAAAAATCACCATCCCAAGTTTAAGTTCCTGGGCCCTAAAGGTTTTTAGTTATTGACGGAAACCCGTTTTTTGCTTACAAGGTAAATTGCCCTTGTTTTGCCCCTTCCCCCAAAATCAAAATCACTACTGGTCAGACCAATCCCCCTCCCAATTTAAAATTCCTAGGCCTTAAGGTTTTTAAATTATTATCGGAAACCCTTTTTACAATCAAGGACTTGCCCTTTGACCCCTTGACCCAAAACAATAGGGTCATTACTGGTCATGAAATACAACCCCAATTTGAAGTTCCTGGGCCTTAAGGTTTTTAGTTTTTGATCGGAAACCGTTTTTGCTTACAAGGTAAACCCGTGCCCTTGACCTTTGCCCCTTTGACCCAAAATAAAAGGGGGGTCACTACTTCATGAAAAATCACCTCCCAAGTTGAAGCCCCTGGGCCCTTAAGTTCTTTAGTTATTGATGGGGAAAACCGTTTTTGTTAAAAGGGTCAATGTGACCGCCCTTTGACCCCTTGACCCAAAATCAATAGGGCCCTTACTGGTCATGACCAACCCCAATCCCAATTTTTGAATTTCCCTACCCCTAAGGGTTTTTTAGTTATTGATGGGAAAAACCGTTTTTGCTTACAAGGAATTGACCTTGCCCTTTGACCCCTTGCCCCAAAATCAATGGGGGTCATCACGTCAGCCCAATCCCCATACCAATTTTTTAATTCTAGGCCTTAAATTTTTTTAGTTTTGAGGGAACCGTTTTTGTTAAAAGGTAAATGTAAATTGACCTTTGCCCCCTTGCCCCCAAAATCAATAGGGGTATCTACGGGTCATGACCAACCCCTTTTACCAAGTTTGAAGTTCCTACCCCTTAAGGGTCTTTAGTTATCACTGGGAAACCGTTTTTGTTTAAAAAGGTCAATGTGCCTTGCCCTTTTGCCCCCCTTCCCCCCAAAATCAATAGGGGGCTCTACGGGTCATGACCAATACCATCCCCAATTTTTAAAAGTTCCTGGCCTTAAGGTTCTTTATTATACTGGGAAAAGTTTTTGTTAAAAGGTCAATGTGACCTTGCCCTTTGCCCCTTGACCCAAAAAAAAGGGGGGCATCTACTGGTCAGACCAATCCCCAATACCAATTTTTTAAGTTCCTAGGCCTTAAGTTCTTTAGTTTTTGTAAACCCTTTTTTTGTTAAAAGGGTCAATTGACCTTGCCCTTTTGACCCCTTGACCCAAAAAAATAAATGGGGGTCATTTAACTGGTCATACCAATCCCCATACCAATTTTTAAAGTTCCTAGGCCAAGGGGTTCTTAGTTATCATCGGAAACTTTGGTCTAGGGCCCGAGGGGCCCGACGGACGAAAGTGAAAAAGCAATACCCCCCCCTTTTTCTTCGAAAGGGGGATATAAGTGGACCATTTCCATCCACAATTTTTGAAAATAAAGCCTTATTTATAAGAAACGTAGGTTTTTGTTATTATAAAATTTTTTCTTTTTGACTTTTTTTGTTTGAAAGACTAGCCCTAAATTTTGTGTTTTTTCTAAAAGTTTCTGAAAAGATAATAACAGATAATTTATCAAAAATTACAATATTTATAATTTTGAAACATGTTTTTTTTAAATAAAAAGAGATATTATTATTAAAAAAAGAACCTTTAAAAAAGTGCTTTATTTACACTTTACCCCATACAGACGTACTCACCCTCAGGACAATTCACTTTATAAAAAAAATAAATAGTTGGAATATTGAAGATGATGTGCCAGAAATCAAGAAGACAACAGATGAATGCACAAGATACACTACTTAAACAAAACTTGAATAACTTAGACGTTTGTCGACAACTTCTGTTTATTATTATATGCCGGAATATTCAAATAAAGAGTTACTTGACGTTGCCTTAAGCGTAATGCTAGTCCTTGACCTTCATTAGCAAAAATATTCATCCTCTTATAAACTATCTTATCAATCCCAAACATATTTAAAGAGTTCACAAATTTACGATAAAGGTTTATTTCTTACAACACCGACAAGAAAACTCACATAATGTAAAATCTACCACTTTTACCATCATTGTCAAGCAAATTCATCATTTCTTTTACATTATTATATTATTATAGATTAGTAATGCTCAAGTTTGACAAGTTTATTTTTGTATGTAAAACGGATTACGGTACACAGAAAAAGACTATACCTTCACCCTGGCCGTAATAACCTGCCGATCTTTTTCAAGATGGTCACTAAAGCATGTAAAGTTAAATTTGTAGAAGTCGATAAGCTGAATAAGCTTCTAGAGCTCAACTTATGAACTCTTCAACCAAGTTCTTGAATGGAAAATAAAATGCCTTTTTCAATTTTGCTAGCAACAAACGTTTCTTCACTAACTAAATCATTATTATTATTTAATTTCAGTTTTATTACTTAACCAAAACGACACTGAAATTAGCATACTGTTATTTGTACTGTCCGACATATATAGCTTATGTCAAGTAATTACAGACAGAGTCAGCTGCCCGTTTTAAAAATTACATGTAAGGAATCTTAGTCTTAATACTCTCGATTAAGCAATTCTAAGAAATCTATAGTAAGTAACTAAACACGTAATATTTAATTTATAAGTGAAATTTATAGACCATTCTCATTAAGTCATAATAACACGTGTCAGAGTAATACTGATAAAATGTATATATACGATTTTTATTATATCATTAATAAATAACAATCGCAATACTGGTTATGGGTTCTAACCAATATTTTTTGTTAGCTTATTCAGTTCAAAGTGTTTTCAAAATATGAAAATGTCGAGAACAACTGAAAATGAGGGAATCGCACTCAATTCTACAACATTTTTTTAAAAGGAGATTCACTGTTATCAAGACATCTGTATGCAAAATATTATATTCACAACAAACCATGCAAGGATATCATACAAATTAGCATGAACGTGTATTTTTCTTGTTAAGAACGTTTAGGTTCTGTTTAAATAATCGAAGTGATATACAGCAAGAATTTAAAGGGGCCATTTACAAGAACATGAATTTTTTAAAGAATCAAATACTATACTTTTGTGCTTGAAGTTAAGACGTTAATTTTAGTTGTTTTCAACCTGATCTTTTATTTCTTTTTAAAGTATTATGGATACAAGACATGTTTATTCCAGTAAATAATGTCTTCTACTAAATAGGTATGTATTTGGCGACAATATTTCTTCTGAAAATATGCAAATGAATTGATTTTTATTTTTCATAACCTAATTCATAGAATTGATTTGTCATTTATAAGTGATACGCAGTTCAGCAGACCAAATCTGACGAAATAAAAGATTGCTTCGAAATGATGATTAAAAAATGTTTTTGTATGTGATTCATGCGAGTAAAGAAGCAATTTCATATTTTGGTTCACTACGTACCATAACAGCATAATTGAAAACTTAAGTCCATATAAAATCGCTATACTCGAATTTACAGTTAAGTTGTTAAAAGTGTTTACATTTACCGTATTTATTTGGAGCAATGATTTTGATCTGTGTTCTGTTGGGCATTAAAGGCATATTGAAATGGTTATACGAGCTTAAATTAAATGATAATGGCATACTGAAGAGAATTTTTTTCGTTTGCGTTGAACATATGAATATATTTTCACGAAACATGATAAAATGCCACATATTTGTTCACGACGTACAAAAAACGAAAAATAACCTTTTATAATTCATTAGTCAAAGATAAGGTAACGAATCTTGCTTGCTTACCGGAACTGCAATGTAGCATGCGCGCAGTAATTTATGCGTAAGCACGGGCTGTATTGGCGCTACATTGTGACTCATGTAAACAACTCTTAAACGTCGTAGCAGCGTTTAATTACCGATTAAAGAATTAGTTAGAGCTCATGTTAATTTTCGTTAGTTCTTTCCATTTCTATTCATGCTAGACTAGTTTTCAAAAAAAAAATTCAAGAAAAAGTTGTTTTGTATTTATCAGATATTCAAACAAAAACGTTGCGGGAAAGAAGTCCTTGTACACATTATAATAGAGTTTTGACTCCGCCCATTTTTATATTTTATTTCTATTTATTTTAAAAAAATATGATATATTTTGATGATATTATGCACCATTAAATTCATGGGTACATTAAGATAAAATATCATATACAGCGTTTCATTTGAAACTCATGGTTTACACCATAAATACTACCAAAAATCTCGATTACTAGATTCATAGTTTCAATTGTTTAACCTCAGATATGTAACATGATAACAGAATGTCTTCGCCCTTGTATTCATTTAGGCAATTTAGTTATTTATTTATGTATATTTAAAAAGAAATATTCTTTATTTCATTTCATGTCGTCTACTTTGTGATTGTTAATGTAAACTGTCTTAACATTACATGCTCTCATATAATTATTTAAAAGTAAACTAGAATCTGCGAGTCGAATGTGTCCCGCTTGTGAACGATTATTATTTTATGGAGAAATGGCCAGTTGACACTTAAAATGATATATATTTTATAAATAATCTATAATTTGGCATATCTCAAAATTATAGAAGTACATGAGCTGAAGTGTTCGTGTCATCATGCAATTCTTTATCAATAAGTATCTATCAATCTATGATTTTCTGCAAGTCCATATTTTTATAATTTATGGAGAAATGGCTGTAAAAAAGATGAAAAAATTAATAAAGGGTAATAACTAAATAATAAGAAGATGCATAGTACCTGTTTTAGTAACAGATCTCTTCTTATCGAGATCTATATACTCTATGAAGTTCATGTCATTGCTCATACTTTTGAGGAAAATATGTACTGCTGGGAAAAAATAAAGTATGAAAATTAACAAGGCAATATCAAAAATAATAAATGCACAATTCGGTTTCTGACACTGCACTTCTTGTTTATAAGTATCTATATCCTATGAGTTGTCAAGTCATAGCTATATATCTCGAGAATGAGCCCGTCAAAAATAAGTATGAAATTACAAAGACAATTAACATCAAAAAATAAGAAAATCAGGAGCGTTTTTTAGCACGTACTTTTTAATATGAATCTATCATCCTATGTAAGTTTCAGTTCATACTTTTTATTAGAATTGAAGAGAATGCCGGGACTAAAATATTGAAGTATTAAAAATTAACAAAGGTCAAATAACTTAATACTTAGTCTAATTGGCAGGACTACCAGTTTGAACCCACTGCTCACTTTTCCTTCATGAGATTCTTTATCACCATGAAATATTTAAGTCCATAGCTGTTATTTGTAGAAGTAAATGGTCGGAATAATTAAATGTATGATAAATGTACAAAGGCTAATAACTCAAAATATTAGAATGTGCAGAGTAAATCGTCTTTGTTGTAACTCATTTGGGTTTTAATTGAAAATAGATTTCATACCAAAGTTTTGTAGGCCAATCGACTTATAGTGTACAGTAGTTATGCTCCGGACAATGCTTTAGTTGACTGCCGAACAACGTACGTCAGACATCCTTTACCGCAGACGCCCGACACCCAGACAAATAGTAACCTTCCTAATGGCGCCTTCCCAGGCGACACTAAAAGATAATATTTGTTCATGTTATTGTATAAATTTTCACCTGAGAATAATGCATTAAATTGAAAGTGTATAAAGTCTATATATCTTGATACAAAAATTAATTGTTTAAAAAAACACTTGCAAAAATCTATAGAGATAATATTGTAATGTTAATGCTTAAAGCAAACGAACAGCATAAAATCTTAATTGCTAAGCGGGTAAAACCCTATCTAAATAGCTAAAATTGAATACATTTTAATCATTTATTGTACTTACTCATGTGTGTAATAATAAGACTTCTATGTTACAATTTGTGGGTATCAATTCCTATATAATATGGTGAACCAATATAATATTTTACTTTGATAGATTTATAATAAAAATTATTTCATAAGATATATGATTTATACCGCTTTAAATACCTTTACAATCGTATTTGTAACTATTTGAATAAGCATCATCTCTACGATTGAATTAAGTGTAATAGAAACTGAATTTTAGTATTATCGTGTAATTTGAGGTACCTTGTTAAATAGATTAAAATTCATTATTTATAATTTTCTTTTTCCTTTGATTAACAATCTATCATCAATTGACTTTACTTATTTATATTAATTATAATTGTTTCAGAATGACACATACAAACGATTCAAAAAGATTCATTTATAGAATAACATAGTAACGCATTAGACAATGCATAAGTATTAAATGGTTTTTGCATCATTCATTCATATTTGAATGTTCAAATGTTGCAGATTACTGTCGGATATTCGATATAAAAAGGACAAAAATTTTACGTATCAATTCTTATAATGGTAACCAGTCTTCTGCATTTGCTAGCGATGCAGGCCCTAATTTTAAATGTATATTTGGCCTCGGTTATACCATTATTTTCCTTTTTAAAATGATGAACATGTTGACAATTTGAGCCTAAAATCGTCTACAAGAACTGCTATAATATATATTATTTAATAAGCAAGGACAATATATTGTGTTTCTTAACTTCACATATATTTACTACGATTCTTCTTTTACAGAAAAACAAGTTAAGGTAAACAAAGTTTAATAAAGTTATAATCCAAAAAGTATAATCATAGGGCTATTAAGCCGATACAAGCCATGGGACGAACCGACGTTTACGACATTTCTCGAGTACTTAAGATCTGGGATAAGTTGCATTCATATAAAGTTCTAAAAAGCGACTAACAAATCCTGTCATAATACATTTTTGGACCTGGACTGTGACACCCTTTAATAGCCGTGAAGAATTTGTGTTTCAACCCATTCTTCTCAGTAGTGTTTGAGATACAGTTATCTCGCTACACTAAAAACTTTTACAAAGTATGATCCCGACTCAATACTGACGGACTTGATGAGTCAATTAGTTTGCTTCATCAAGTCGATGATGCTTAAAATGACAATATATGAAATAATACAATTTACAGATTTCGTTATCGCGTAGAATATGCTCATTTTTTGCATTCAAATTATCATATTGTGTATCTTTGTTAACATATTACCTCTATAGTTGCATGTATTCATTGAAAATAATCTCTCATTTTAAATTACTTTTAAATGTATTTAACAAAAGATCGTGATAATGAATGTCTAATTGCATCTCACACAAAACTTGGAATACTGGATGCAGATCAATCGGACAAATTAGTAATTTACAATATATTATTATTAGTCTGTATACTCACATACATCTTATGTCATATTATATGACTTCAATATACCGTTCTCCAATTTTTAATCTAAATAAAAGTGAATGATTAAAACGCACACTTATGTCATTCAACATGGATCATTGTACCCTTGTATTGCACTTTGTTATATGATTTATGGTGTTTATCATGTAAGAGAAATAACTAAAACAAAGTAGTTAGTAATCATATGTCAGTAAGGAGTGAAATTTTCTGTTATATGCATATTAAAAATATGCTAATTACTAGTTTCGGTGTTTTGTTTATTTCATGAACTATCTGATATCTTTAATTGAATGGTTACCTCCTTGCTTAATCTAATTTGTATGAGTGTCATAAATAACACAAGCTTGTTTATATTTGTCAGTCGTTTCGAATAGATTAATGTTATTATAATGTGGTGTACTAAAGCTCATCTTTTATTACAACATTAAATTTTAAACAAATAAACATTTTTAACACAAAAAATAGTGTGAAAAAAAATGTAAATATATATTCTTTTACCTATATAACTACTTTTTCATGTAAAATGTCATTTCAAACTGTAACAAATTTCTAAGAATTGCAGAAGAAGTTCATAACAAGATTCGAGTTGATTTTCACCATTCTTAGTCTATTGTGCAATTTTTATATGCTTTTAACATACTACCGAACTGACATCAGTTTAAGCGCAGTTATTATATAATGTCATATATATTGTAGCAACTAATAATTTTAAGAGGTCGTTGGTAATACTGCACCAACATCAGTGGATTATTCAGTGCATTAACTGATGTCTTCAAGTTGTTTACACGTGAAATTATATACTTATAGTGACTAATGGATCACAGGTTTAACCCTCGAAATAACAGATTATAGGCGGGATAGAAACTTTAAGTTTCCTTTAATAGAAAAATTATGGCTTATTGTGAATTGATAAACAAAACTGATGTACTTAAGTTCGCATGTTTGCAAGAATTTGAAAGAGTGATAGCATTATAAAGTATGAGATAGATTTTATAAAATATTCATTTTACATTATGCATTTGATATTAGCACAAATTTCAAAATATCAGCCATCATTTCGGTCTGAGGATTTTAAGATATTAGCAGGTTTTTATTTATAGACTTTTTATTAGATTTTTCTAAAATGAATTTGTTGTTTATTGTGCAAAAATTTTGCACAAAAACTAGACTTAACATCGTGAAACATTCATATTAATTATCACATAACGATTATTCTGTACGAAACAAAAATCTTATTACAAAGCTTATATAATTGTCATACTACTTTGAACATATGCCTGATGAAAATAAATAGAATATGTTCTAAAACTTGCAATAAATGGATTTTATAGCCGGAAGAATAATGCTTTGTTTATAATAGTTCTGTTTCAGGGATTAATATACATTGAAAAGTTTTAGAGATAAAATTTACGAGTGTTGGTAAAAATTGGTTTGAATGATTATTAAGATTTTTTCTCGTATGCTGGCCTTTAAATTAAGTTACTGATAATCTTAGATGAGCCTATAAATTCCCTTATATTAATTTTCTAAATTGAAATATTTATTTATGACAAGTTACTTTAACATAAAAAAGGAAAATAGGATTTTAAAATACATCTGTTAGTGTATGCTATACATGCTATTGATCAGACTGTAAAAATGACCACCCGTCAAAAGATGTAAGACTTGTTTTAAAGAATGTTTTAAAGTTATTTTTGGTACAATTAAGTCAATTAAGCTGTTCAAAATACTTTGAAACTCTCGTATTAAACTGCCGCTAATAGTGTCATCGAATAGCAGCGATAATTTAACGAGGTTGTCGAATCAGTGTGAAGTGCAGCATAAATTATGTCTTCATATGGTTTACACTGAATATACTAATTTAGACCTAATGACAACAAGTTTTATTCGCAAAAACAGGATGTTTAGCGGATAAACATTTTCATAGTGTTCCCTTATAGAAAATCCATGTCCGTTATTGTGAATTATTAAACGAAACAAACTGATGTACTTAAGTTTCCGCATGTTGCCAGAATTGTAGAGGTTTATAGCATCATAAGTTTAATGAATAATTGTAAAGAATTCAATTTTACACATGATATTAGCCAAACTCACATATCAGCCATTATTTCGTAAGAGTTTTAATTTTAACTTATTATTTATAAGATTTTCCTTATAATGAATCTTATCGTCTATTACGTTTTTCTGTACGAAAAACAATTCTTATTAACGAAGCCATTTTATATTGTGTACGACTTTGAACTTGCCTGATGGAAAGATAAATAAATATGTTTCTAAAACTTGCATAAATGGATTTTATAGCCGTACGAATAATGCTCGTCTTATAATAGTCTGTTACAGAACAAATATACATGAAAAGTTTGGCCTAAATAAAATGTCGAATGTCGAGTTTAAGATTTGGTTAAAATGAATATATCAAGATTTTTTTCTCGTATGCTTAGTCTTTAAATTAAAGTTACTGATATCTTTAGACGACCATAATATTTCTTATTTAATTTCAAATTCAAGTATTTTTTTATAGAAAAAGTTGCTTTAAATAAAAAAGGAAAATTAGGAATTTTAAATACATTCATGTTAGTGTAGACAAATATTTGCTATTAATCAGACTGTAATGAATAACCCCACCCGTCAAAGATGTAAGACTTTTTTTAAAGAATGTTTTAAAGTTATTTTTGTACAATTAAGTTCAATTAAGCTTGTACAAATACTTTGAAACTTCTCGTATTTAAGACGAAATGACGTTATTTCCATCTTTCATCTACGTAACAATATATGATCCGCGTCACGACAAAACCAACATAGTGCGTTTGCGACCAGCATGGATCCAGACCAGCCTGCGCATCCGCAGGCGATAAGGCGATCAGATAGCAATACTCAGATCCTTGAGATATGATATGCATTCAGACGACAGTTAAAGACAGGGTTGATATAATTATTTTTTCCCTAGTAATTTTACAAAGCTAAAGTTTAAATATTTTTTTCGGAATATTTTATTTATTGCATTCACAAACATGTCATAATTATTTCCTTGTCGAGATCTTGTTTCTACTATAATTTTTTTGTTAGTCATAGAATGATGTTATAATTTGAAAGAAGACACGCTAAGTTTACACACATTTTACAACTTATTATTATCACTTTTGTTATTTTTAGAAAAGATAATTAGATAAATAGTTCCAAATTAAAACACGACGTCTTAACAGATGATTTCAACAACAATTATATCAACCTAATAACACCAAATACATGGCAATTATGTTACCACTCTTTAGTGTCCACGAATAATAATTTTAAAAGCTGATATAAACTTAAAACTTCGGAATTACAAAATGTATCTAAAATAGGATTTTGTTCTCAATGTTGTATTTCAAAACCTATTATAAGAATTATTTTTAAAAACATTTGGTGTGCTTTAAATATTTCAGTTAAGCACAAAATATGGGATTGTGCTAGATATCCTTATCAATTAAAACATAAACCATGAAAGACCACTTTAGCCGGTGCTAAGGGGGTTCAAAAAATGTTTAACGTCCTATTACCTTACAGAAATAGACTCAGACTTAATAATTCGTTTTATAAATCTTTGTTTTTGTTTTAATCGTTTGCGAGGGGCATTCCCTTTTAAAAATATTCATGTTGCTTTTCATACACGAGGTGATGCTCATGCCTCAACATAATCTAATCAATTACTGGAAGGTGTATTTATTGGAACAATCTATAACAGACAATAAAGCATTGTCAATGGCAGAATGTAATTCTTAAGATACGATACACATGATTGTTAGTAAAGATGTCTAAAGTTCTTCAGCGCGCATTTTATAACGTATGCACTATATGAAACTGCCATTTGAAAATGTGTTGTAAATCATTGACATATCGTGAACGTTTGACCCTTGTCTTACAAACTATTTGATTGATTGTCTAAACATTCTTTAAATGATTTTAAGAAACTGTAATAGCTGTACGATACACATACCTGCACACTTTTATCAAGCCTTATAATGGAACAAGTGCATATCTGGATCTTATGTACCTCAAGACAATTTGTAAAATATATTTCAAAGTTTTAAGGCAAACTATTCGGATATAATGATGTAAACGTTTACCTTTACTTTACCAGTTTTGAAATGTTTTCAAATGCAGATCAAATAAATTTGAAGAAAAATATTATAACTATTTGTCCATCTTTTTTTTTAATTTAAAAGAGTTGACAAGGGTGTTGTGAAATACTGGGTGTAAAAGATTTGATTTTTAAAATAGAAAATGCCACTGCCATGGCCCTGAATATTCCCCTTTTACTTTCTTTTCAGACCAACAGTGGGCCCCTTTTGAGCTCAAGGCAACCTCCCCGCCCAAAATTTAAAACACTAAACCATGCAAATTTCTAAAATTATGTATTAATATATGTTTCAAATGTGAAAAAATGTCCCAAAAACAATACCTGTGGACAGGCATTTTTAAGCATTTAACAGAAAAAAGCTTTTAAGTAAAAAAACTCTGTGACCTTTTAAACCCTTTTACCCCGTCACCTTAAAAACAATAGGTGTTTAATAAGCATCACAATCTTTTAATACCAAATATGAAAAACTGTTTTACCAAAAAACATTCTTATGCCCAAATTTAGCGAAATCCGTTTTTTTAAGTCAAAAAAGGCCACTGTGACGCTTGACCTTTTGACCCAATCCTCCAAAATCAAAAGGGGTGCAAACCCAATTGGTCAATGATCAAGCCCTCAATGCCCTAATGAAAAAACTATTTTTACATTAAAATCACGCTTAAGCACAAGAAAATGTTTATTCTTGAATAAATTATCAAAATGTCAACAGACTCTGTGGTGTAGTGTCATTGATTGAATTTGACTTTTTAAATAGAAAGTTTGTAAAAGTGGATTTTCGCGAAATTGTGAACGAAAGGCTTGTACTTAAAAAAAGGCTTCTCTGTCTCAGGGAAAGGGTAGTAATGAATCCATGTCTAATGAAAATACGTACAAATATGTATGGACATAAATAAATTTAGTTTTATTTTTCCGCATTTAAATTGCAATCCCATTGTTATTTTATCTTTTTGTTTGCTATACATTATAACATCCTAACTAAAATCTTTGTGTTCTAGGCACAAAACCGCAATCAGGGGAACAATACATTTTTCCCCGCCCACTAAAATTTCTTTTCCTTCATAAATAAAATATGTAAAATTATTGTTTTTCCTTGAATTATGTGTCACAGGTCTTTTTGTTTTTTGGGCTAGAAACCCCTGTTTTTCCCAAAACCAAATACCCCTATATCTTTCCCCTAATCGGCCTCTTTTTAAAATTTTCCCATATCATTATTTAATTTCCCATACAATAACTTCTTTGACCTGTAACACGTTGAGGGGCCTCTTTAAACCTTCTTTTTTAAAATTCCCGGTCAGTAACCTTTACGAAATGGGGCCCCAAGAAATGAGAATTTTAAAGCGAAAAGTTTGTTGTTTTTTAAATTGACTCCGTATTTCTATCTTGTTGTGTCCCAAAACAATATATTACGGGTATATTTAAAGGTTTTAAAAAAAACATTAAAAACATAAATTCTATGATATGTGAAATGTTTTCGTTTGGGGAATTATCAATAGCAAAAGGGAAATGAAAATTTTTAGGGGAGAGTTTGTTGTTTTTTTTTGGGACCCGTATTTCTATTTTGTTGTTTTGCCAAAAATATATTTACAGGTTCCTCTTTGAACGCCCTACCCTCCCGAGTGAAAATACGTATATCCGTACATTTGGTGGCCGTTTTTACATTTGGGACTTTTGGGGGCGAAACAGTTGAGGAGAAATCCAAGTTCGGGGGGTTTGGTCTCCCCGTTTGGGTATCAGCCAATGAAAATTTGGGAAACCCTTTTTAAAACGCCCCAAAATAGTGAATGTCAACAAGGAACCCGGGTCCATCATGTTTGTATCAAAAAATTTAAAATTTTTTTTTGGTTTTTAAAAAAATCAAATGAAACTTTCAAAAGGTAAATTGGGCCCTTTTTTTTTTTAAAAATACAGTGTTTTTAAAATTGAAACACAGGGGGTTTATAAACCCTAAACCGCCCCAGGTTTTTTCCTTTTTTTAAAACTTTTTGGGGTTTTTCTCCCCCTGGAAAAATTTTGGGGTTTAAAATTTTTTTTTGGGAAAAGGAGAAAAACGTGATAAAAAATTGATTGAGGGGACACAAATTTTAATTTGTTTTAAACTTTAAAATAGATTTATTTATAAAACCCTTTTCTTTAAAATTTTTTGGGTAGTTACCACCCTATTTTATTTTTTCATTGTATTTTTTTCTTCACTGTAAGATTTCTACAGTTTTTTTATATTTGACAGGTTTTTTTGGCTTTGAAGTTTTTGGGTATTGTGGGGAAGTCAACGTTGGCATTTGAGCACTACATTAACATTTTTAAACAGATATCATTGAAATAAATACTTTTTTAAATTTTGGTAATGGTATTGGTGAGAAAACCCTTTCATATCTTTTTCGGGTCCCTAAATACTTTTACCCCTAGAACCCTTTTCCCTTTTCCATTTTCCCAAATATCTTATTGTTTTAATTTATTTCTATCCCCCCTGAAAAAACATCCCCACTTTAAACAGCCCACTTTTTAAAAAAAGCTTGTAAACATACTTTTGTACTATTACCTGATTAAAAAAAAAAAAAAAAAAAAAAAAAAAATTTTTCATTTTTGGAAGTTTTTTAAATTTTTTTGAACAGTTTTTTAATTAATTTATTAATCTTTTGGGCTCATTACACTTAAAAAAATTTTTTTGTGAAATTTGGAAGATGTTTTTTTATTGGGTTGCCTGAAAAAAAAAAAAGTCAGTAATGTAGTTTTTGTATGTAAAAATATTTTAAAGTTAACTTTTTGGGTATTCTGTCAAAAACAGTAAAAAGCCTAATAAAAAATAAAAATAAAAGAAATACTATAAAATAATTAAATTTTTAAAATCACAGGGATTGGGATCCCTTTGATAAAATCTCTTATATTTTTTTAAAATATTCAAAGCCCGGTGTTTTAAAATTTTTTCCCCATTTAAAAAAAATTGAACTGTTTTTGAAATAAAAAAAAAACTTTTTTTAAAAATTCCCGGGGGGTATTTTGCAGAGACAATTTTGGTTTTTTGTTTAAAATTTTTTCTGGGGTTTTTTTGTGCAGTTATCTGGAGTAGTTTGGGAAAAATCGAAGAAATTTTTCCCGTAACATTTGGACCGGAAATTATAGTGGGGGTACAATTAAATCTTTTTTTGAAAGTAAATTTTTTACAGAAACTGGTTTAGCCCAGGAAAGAAACATGAAACATTGTGCTCATTTTTGAATTAAATCAAGTGATTATTGAAGACATTTGGGGAAAAGCAGTCAAAATGGAAGTAGTGTGTGCTTATATTTTTCTTCATTGTGATTTGAATTTCCCTTGAAAATTGTTTGGTAGGTAAAACCCAAATTAAATTTTTAAATTACAAGTTGGATACAGTACTGGATTTGATATTTATATATTCCCATACATTCTCACTTTGGGAAAACCCTAAAAGAGTTAGTAAAAGTGTAAAGGAATTACAAGCATTGAAAAATAGGTTTTAAGGGGGTTGCATTTACAGACTTTTAAATTTGGGTGCACATAAAAGTTTCAAATTTGAAAGTTTTTTATGTGTTTTTTAAATTTTGTTTGAAAATTTTTTATGGGTAATATGGGACATCATTTTTGTGTTTTTTTAATTTTTCCCATTTAATGAAGGCCTGAATTGTTTTTTGAAAATTTTAAAATTCATCTGGTTTTAAAATTCTGTTTAGATATCCCTATTACCATTAAAAATTACAGTTGCCCATTTGTGTATGGTGTACAATGGTGTGCCATCTTGTGAACCAAATTTATTTTTGTGTATTAGTTGAGTTTTTCTATTTTCATTTGAAAGTTTTTAATTTGGAATAACATTTCAAGTAAAAAGTGCCCATTCATTTTTATTTATTTTGATCAGTCTAAGTTGTTGTTGTTGATTTGTTGACACGTTATGTCAGTAATTATCAATATGGATAATGACGACACCACACCTAGAGGAAAAGATAGTCGTGAATGAGTTAGATTCTGGAATATTGTTTGAGACGTGTTTTGAGTTCTGGTTATATCTGTTGAAAACAGTGCAACCTAGACTGATAGACGTTCACTCTCCACTGATGCTGAGCCTGATACACATACACCTATTAGGGAGTACCGTGAACATAGACATCGTGATCGTTCTCCTCCTGTTTTTAAACTCCTTTTATAGGTTGGGATTCTATTCAAAGAAAGTGCCCCCCGGGCACCCCCTTTTTGAAAAAACGTCAGAGTCGTGTTTCTTTTCGTCCCCGAATTTTGTTTCCCCCCCCTTTTGGGCCCCCCAAACTTGCCCGAAAATCTGATTAAATTTTTCTAGGCCTGAGTTTGAAGGATTATCACAGTCCCCTTTTCCCAAAATCTCTTCTCTCCCAAAAGCATGATTTCTTATAGGGACCCCTTTAAAAATTTCCCCCACGAGACTTCCTAAATTCCGTCAGTTTTTCAGGGGGAAATTGGGAAGGGAAAAAAGAGTGGAAAATTTGGGCGTTTCGATTCGGCGTAAATCTGCGTGGGGAAGGGGCCCGTCAGTTTTTTTTACATCTTGGGGACCCGGCGACTGTGGATGAAAAAGTTCGAGAAAAGGAAAGAAACTTAGGTAAAAGTGGCATCAACAGAGAGGCCTGAAAGAGCAATTCTACTCTGCAAGTCAACGGGAGGGTGTCAAATTGTTTGAACTATAAAGTCTTCGATTGGAGCATCTTTCTTGTTGATTTCCCCCCAAATCAACACTTGATAGAAAGACAGGGATGACATGTTGAGGAAAAGAATTGATGGTCTGGACTAAAAGGAACCAGGATTTGAAGAACGCCACTAGAAAACAAGTTTGAGGCGGAACTTGATTATACAAGGTTTAGGCCGAGAGTTGCGACTTGTTGAAGAGGAGATGAAGTTGGCTCAACAAGGAGTGAAATCAATCCAAAGGTAACCTTTATAAGGGATAGATCTTCCACTTTCTTCTACTTCTTTTTTTTCCTTCTAATTCTTCCGACAGGTTCAAAGTGCAGAATGGTAAGAACAGTGGGACACCTCTTGGGAAATCCAAAAAATTTTTCAGGGGTTACAGGGTGTTACTGCTCAGTTGAAACTTTTAAAAAACAGAGGGCCCCTCGGGAAACGGAAAAAGACCTTGATGAGTAAGAAGAATAAAGGGATAGGGCAGATGGGAAAAAATGGCGAGGTTTGAGGTACTGAACCCCCGAAGTTCAAGAGACAGAGCCGTATCCCTCCCCCAAGTTCTTAAACCCCTTTCCCACCCCCTCCAAGACCCGATAACCTTTTAAACCCGCAGGTCCTCCCCCAAAAAGGGGCCCGTAAAAGGGGGAAAAACCCAGTCCCGAGGGCCCCCAAAATATCCTTTGGGGTTTGGGCTTTTCCCAAAGAAAAAGATGTTCTTTTTAAAGGATGCCCTGCCCAAGCACTTTTAGACTCTGGTTTTTAAAGGGCCCCAACTCTTGCTCAACTTACTTTTTTTAAACTTTGGGTCCCCTTTTCCAGAAACTTTTTGAGTATTTCTTTTATTTCTGTGGGCAAAGGAACCAAAAATTTATCTATTCCTTATATTGGTTACTCTATCCTGGAAATTTCTGTTCCATGTCTTACTTCAGATTCTGTTGTTTCTGGGTTTCCGTTTTGATAGGGGCCTGATACCCTTCCCTTTTTCCAAGGGTAACCTCTTATTTATTGGTACTAATGTTTACTAGCCACTACAAGAGAAAAGTTTTTACCAACACCAGAATCAGTTCCATCTCCAGGGATGAAGTCTTTTTTCTACTCCAAAAACACTGCAATTCAGGGGAAAAGGGTTTTTCAAACCCGACCCAAAGTATATTTTAGCCTTTTTCCCGGTTGGTACTGTTCCAGGTTTGTTTTGTGGGAAATCAAATTTCCCTTAACAAAGGTGTTACGAGGATGTTTAAAAAAACTTTTCACTCCCTTTTAATGTTTTTCCCCCGCCTTGTTGAAAAAAAACCCTAGCCGTTCCTTCTCTAAAATTTCCGGTTCGTATTTGTAATGAGTGTTTAGACCCGTTCGTAACTCCTAAAAAATTCAAAATGCCTTTTTCCCAAAATGTGGGGAAGTTTTTTCGATCAGGGTTTTTCCCCTTTTGGGAAACCACAAACGTCTAATATTTGGGGCTAAAGAAAATTTTCTTTGGAAGATTTTTGGAGTACATTAGACTTATTTCCCAAAGCCCCTTTATTAAAATGATCATCTGAAAGTGCTAAACAAAATTCCCCCGAGAAATGGAAAGGGGATATTTTTTCTGGCATCAAACCCCTTTGGGTGCACTAAAACTTGTAAGGCATGGAGATCAAATTGAATGATCCACAGCCTTTTAAGGAACCCCATCGTCGGGACCCTTTCCCGGTAATTTTATGAAAAAGGTTTTGGGAAATCTCCAAAATATGCTTGCTGCCCGGGGCCATTTTGGGAATCCAAAACCCTTTCTCAAGTAACGTCGTCCCTTTTTCGCAAGAAAGACAATTTGCTCAGGTTCTGCATAAACCCTTCCCGAAAAATTGAAAAGTCGGACGTTACTGGGTGGGTAACCCCACTTCCAAAAAGGGTTGAAAGAACCCTTGGGTTCCCTCGCAGGTTCCAAAAATTTTTCAAAACCCAAAATAGACCTACGATCAGGTTTCTGGGGAATTTCCATGAAAAGTCTGACAAACCCAAAACCCGCTTTTTTCCCGGGCGGCCCACTTGGGTTTTTATAGTGGTTTAAAGGATGGCATTCGGGCTAACCAACGGGTCCAGCCCCCTTCCAGTCGCTTGATGGAAAGATGTATGGGGGAAACTTCATCTCAAAGGAGTGTTTTGATTTATTTTGGATGACGTCATCGTTTACTCAAGACGTTAGATGAGCACTTTAAACGACTTGATGCTGTTTTTCAACGCCTCAAGGAAGCTGGTTTAAGCTTAAAGGCAGCAAGTGTGAATTTTTCCCTCCTTTCGTGTCACATTTATCTCGGTCATGTTTGATAGTGCTGACGGAGTAGAGACTGGACCCAGAGAAGACCAGAGTTTTTGAGGAGTGCCCGTTCCGAAGTGTCTTTTAAGGATCTTTCGCAGCTTTTTTAGGTTTTTACCGGCTACTATGTCGTTTTGACCAGGTATGCTAGTATAGCCAAAAAATATGAAAAACAAGATCCAACAAGGAAAGGCGGCGTTCAATGAACGGATCCCCCATATGACCAGAGCAACAAGAACCAATGGCAAGGAGCCCAGGCGGACCCCAAACATAAAAAGGACAGGGCAACGACACGTTAATCATTAAATGATAAATAATTTGTAACTGATTAGGAATTCAAGAAAATAATAATAGGCCCACAAAGGGGAAGGGGACAGAAGACCGGGGGAAGGGGGGGGGGGGTTAATCAAAGAAATCAAAAACTAGAGAGGCAATGGGGAAGATACTTACCGTAGACGAGAAAACAAGGACACAAGCAAAAGTGCCACCAAACAGTATGAAACAACATAGACATACATCTGAGGAACACAGTGGGGCGCCGCCTTGGAACGGTCAGCAGCATAATAATGACTGCTGGGGAGTTTAAACCGGTTAATGGTGCACCAAACCTCGCTCTTTAGCCCCACCATGTTCCTATAAACGAGACAGTGTAAATAAAACGAATCCCCGCCAAGTGAAATTCTAACAGTTGTCATGGTTACAAAAGGTTAAATAAGTAAAACACTAAAATGATCATGTAGAAACATATAAAAGTAAACCCAATGACCATAAACAAAAGTACTCAATGTCCTAAAGGAAGACAGAGCAACAAGAAAATCACCTACAAGGGCCGACGAAGCAAGGCAGAAGACGAACATTAAGACAATTCAGTCCCAAAGGGCTTTACGAACTATCCATCATAAGAGTCTCCCACTTGGTCCGTCAGATGCAATCAAAAGAGGAAAGCGTAGTGTCCAACTGTAAAAGGGTTGAACACTAAACATGCAGTAAGTCTTAAATAGTAGGGTCATAACCTCTTTTAATAAAACGTTTAATGATTTTAGTAAAAAACAGCAGAAAAAATTACCATGACCCAAAATCTTACGAAGTTTGTAAACCACATCGCCATAAAAACCAGGCTGGCTAATCCTTGTCGCAGAAGAGTTTTTTAAATCACTATTGAATTTAGAAATTAAATCAAAGTTACGATTGTAAAATTTAGTAAAATATTTCCGTAATTTATGATAGCGGTAGCCCTGTTTTAGAAGCTTGCTGGTAATAAAAATATTCCGCTCGTTGAAATCCTTTACGTTGTTACGAGCTCTAGCGAATCTAATTAACTGAGAAACATAAACCCGTAGGATGTTGCATGGGGTACGTCTCCATCCAAAATGTGGATAATTAACTATACAAAAGTCAAAGTCATCTCTTTTATCATGAAATTTTCGAGTGAATAGAATTGTTGTTGATAGTAATATGAAGATCCAAAAATGATGTACTAAAATTTCAAGAGTTCGTTTTAATAAGTTGTAGTTCATGCGGATAAATGTCAGACACCATTTGATCAAAATAAGGATTATCTAAATTAAAAATATCATCAAGGTATCTGGAAGTATTATTAAATGCGACTATAACATCTTGTTGTTTCTTCTTCAGAGAGACTCAACATAAAGTCTCTTTCATAGCAGTACAAAAACAAATCGGCGACCAGGGGTGCACAATTAGTACCCATAGGAATTCCTATGATCTGTTTAAATAAGGTATTACCAAACCTGACATAAATGTTGTCTAAAAGAAAAGAGAGTGCTCTACAAACTTCGTCACAAGTCCACATAGTATAATGCTTAACAATACCGTTAGTAAAAAAAGCTTTGTTAGAATTACATGCTAGAAAGGTAACTTTTTCCCGTGCAAAAGTTTTCTGAATTAGGGAAATTAGTTTATCATTGATTAATTTATGTGGCAAAGTTGTATAAAGTGTAGAAAAATCGTATGTACTGACAGTTGAAGCTTGAAAGTTATTAATTTTGAATTTATCCAAGATTTCACCAGAATTTTTAATTGACCAAAAGAGATGTTTGCCTGTGTTTTCATAGACTTTATCACAATATCTAATTACATGTGTTTTAATGGCAGTCAAACAAGACGTCAATAAAATAGAAAGTTAACTTGTAGTGCAAGATGTAGAATTAGCAATAAATCTGGCTTTGTTTTTGTTTGGGGTCCCCCTGGGCTCCTTGCCATTGGTTCTTGTTGCTGGGTGATGTGGGGGTTGCGTTCATTGAACGCCGCCTTTCCTTGTTGATCTTGTTTATCATATTTTTTGTAAGGTTTTTTATGTAATTTAGGAATCCAATACATAATAGGTAGTTTGAGTTCTTTTTCATTAATTTGGACTTTAAGATTGGAAATATTAGTAATATGATTGTTTACAATGTCTTTTTCGGAGGCAGAGGTTTTAGAATACGCATTAGTGCTATTTAGTTCCTTGTGCAAAACGTTAATGTAATGGATTCGTCAAACAATTATAATATTATTAGCCGCCTTGTCCGCTGGCACCAAAAAAAAATTTTGAATGAAAAGCTAGAATATCTTTTTTCAGATGTCTTAAAGTAAGTCTTGGTTTAGGGGTGGCAAAAGATGTTCATTTCCACGATAAAAATTAATACGTGAATCAATAATTTTAAAGATGTTACGTTTCCATGTAACTAGAGCATTACTATCCGCATTTTCACGGCGACACCATTTGACCGAAAAATCCTCTATAGATTCAGCAATCTGACCATGACAAGCATTAAAATCAATCTCAGAAGGAATTCTGTATTTAGGTCCTTTCAAGAATAAGTTAGAATTCTTTTGTCTGCAATTATATCAAAATTACCAGTGATTATATGGCCAAAATCTGAATTACAGAATTTAGAATATGATAAACAAGATCAACAAGGAAAGGCGGCGTTCAATGAACGCAACCCCCATATGACCCAGCAACAAGAACCAACGGCAAGGAGCCCAGGCGGACCCCAAGCATAAAAAGGACAGGGCAACGACCCGTTAATCATTAAATGATAAATAATTTGTAACTGATTAGGAATTCAAAGAAAATAATAATAGGCCCACAAAGGGGAAGGGGACAGAAGACCGGGGGAAGGGGGGGGGGTTAATCAAAGAAATAAAAACTAGAGGCAATGGGGAAGATACTTACCGTAGACGAGAAAACAACAAGGGACACAAGCAAAAGTGTCACCAAAACAGTATGAAACAACATAGACATACATCTGAGGAACACAGTGGGGCGCCGCCTTGGAACGGTCAGCAGCATAATAATGACTGCTGTATTGCAGTATTGCAGTCTCAAGTTGTTGGAGTATTAGACTGAATATCTAAGTCAGAAACCACTTTGTTGTAATTAAATATGATATTTCTAACAGGTTTCTTATATCCTTTGAATGACCTCCTTGCTGGACACCCGACAAACACTAAAGGTAAGAGTAAGAAGGATGCAGCTACTTGGACTTGGAATTCAGATCAACAAGAGTCAGATCAATAAGAGGCATATGAACAGCTCATTGAGAAGTTGACTACCCCTCCTGTTCTTGGCTATGCCGATTTTACAAAGCCGTTCATCTTGAACATTGATGCAAGTACTTCCGGTTTAGGAGCGATCCTCTATCAGGAGCAGGACGGTCAAGAACGCGTAATCGCCTACGCCAGCAGAGGGTTACGTATTAATGAGCGAAATTATCCTGCTCATAAGTTGGAGTTTCTTGCGTTGAAATGGGCTGTTGTTGACAAATTTGACGATTATTTGTATGGTAACTCCTTCAAAGTTCGTACAGATAACAACCCATTAACGTATGTGCTCTCTTCCGCCAAACTAGATGCAACTTCACATAGATGGTTAGCTGCGTTAGCATCTTTCAACTTCACCTTACAGTATCGTGCTGGATGTTCAAACATAGATGCAGACTTTCTTTCAAGAGTTCCTAATTCATCTGAAACTGTGGTTTTCAATGACGCTGTCAAGGCTATTATACAAGGTTGTATGTATATTAAGGAATCACCTGTTGTTGAATGTATTTCTATGAGTCAGAAAGTTGTTGACATAACTACTGATGTTTCATCAGACTACCTTAGTGATGTTGATTGGAAGCTGGAACAGTCAAAAGATCCTACAATTTCAAGATTTATACAGATCTTTTCTACTGGTCATAAACCAACTAGAAGACTTTCTTCACGGGAAACTGAATCTGTTCGTCAATACCTTCGAGAATGGCCCAGTCTTTTTATCAAGGATGGTATACTTTATCGTCATGGTCAGGTATGTAATCATCCCGTAGATCAGCTTGTTCTGCCAGACTCATTTAAGGATATGGTTTTCACTGGTCTCCATGACAATGCCGGTCAACAGGGGTATTGACAGAACCAATTCCCTCATCAAATCTCGTTTCTTTTGGCCAGGTTTGGATGGTTTTGTTGAAAACTCGAGTACGGAAGTGTCCTCGTTGTATTCGGCGGAAAACACCTTTGTCAACTTATGCAGGACTTATTCCAATCCATTCTTCCTATCCTCTAAGAGCTTGTCTGCATGGACTTTTTGACCTTAGAGATGTCAGCAGGTGGATATGAGAACGTGTTAATTAGTAATCACTGATCACTTTACCCATTATGCACAAGCCATACCGACTAGGAACCAAACGGCACGCACCACGGCGAAAGCACTTTTCGATAATTTCATCTGTCATTATGGTTTTCCTAGTCGCCTACATAGTGATCAAGGCAGGAATTTTGATGGAGCAGTTATTAAGGAGTTATGTCAGCTTGCTAACATCGCTAAGTCTAGGACTACGCCTTATCATCCCCAGGGTAACGGAATGCCTGAAAGGTTCAACCAGACACTTCTGAATATGCTAGGTACTTTGGAGGATAAGAAGAAACTGAATTGGAAAGCTCATGTACCAGCACTTGTACATGCTTACAACTCAACTCGGCATGAGACGACAGGTCTGACACCACATTTTCTTATGTTTGGGCGCCACCCTCGCCTTGCATTAGACGCTTTCCTCGGGATCGACCCAGACATCTCTTTTCACACCAAGAAGCCAACTGAATTTGTTGAAGGCTTAAGGAAGCGCTTGAATTTCGCTTACAGAGTTGCTAGCCGTGAGGCAAAAAATATGATAAAACAAGATCAACAAGGAAAAGCGGCGTTCAATGAACGCAACCCCCATATGACCCAGCAACAAGAACCAACTGCAAGGAGCCCAGGCGGACCCCGAACAAAAACAGGACAGGCCAAAGACAGAGCACGGACAGGTGCTCAAGACGTCAAGCGAAGCGGCACAAGAAGCACTACAATCATCGTGTTCGGGAAGTTAGCCTTGTTCCAGGTGACCGTGTATTAGTGAGAAACGTTGGTTTAAAAGGTAAGTGTAAGTTAGCTGATCGTTGGAGTAAAACTATCTACATCGTAGTTGATCAGCCTTACCTAGATTTACCTATATTTCAGGTTAAGCCGGAAGATAGTGATGATGCACCAAAGTTACTTCACCGCAATATGCTACTTCCGTTCATGGGTCTCCCGCTACAGGAACCGAAACGACTGTCACATCACTCTCCCAGTAATGGCAGTTTTCAGCGAAATTCTCCTGTCAATTCTCTTTCTTTTTCAGACACAGCAGCACCTAAACCTTCTGAGTCTTCGAGTACTTCCATTAAAACCTCTATTTCAGACAATTCATCAGTCGTATCCGCGGAATCTGATAAGTATGTTATTCCTGCAAGACGTCCAGGTAATAGTTTGTTAAGACCGGAAGCTCCACCTTTTCTTCCACGAAGAACTTCTAGAGTAAGAGAGAAGCCACGCTGGATGACTGATGATTGGAATTTGAGTAGGAAACGGTAGTACAGATTCTCAGACAGATGTCAAATTTGATTTTGTCATTTTTTGTAAATTGTTTTATAAAAGATGAGAACAATAAATTGTTTTAGTTGAGTTTTGTATATTAATCTTTATTTCAAATTGTCAGTGTTGGTTTACTGATGTTTGAGATTAGTGTTTATTCATATGTGTTATCATATGACTGTAGGGTTTCGTCATATATATGTGTAAGTATGGTTTGTATTTAACCGATTTGTAAAATTTCTACAAAGATATTTGACAAATTTTATTTACTCTGAAAGAGTTACTTTAAATATTGTGTAATGTGAAAACATAACACAAGTTCTACAGTTTTGTAGATGAGTCAGTGTACTAACGTGCATGGTTCACAATCCCAAAGAACGCGTTCACCATTCCCAACACTGCTTCGGGCACTTTTCTGGTTGTTAATGCCTTACAGCATTTTCAAGCAGTATGCATTACCTTTATGGGTAATTTCACTGTTAGGACAGAAGTACTTTAACGAGTCCCATGTCCTTAGTATTAGTTCTACTGTAGTTAGACAGTATGGTATTTGATATATATATGCAGGTATCAGTATTTTTTGTTTATGAAATAGATAAATACAGAATCCCTAAAGAAAGCCCAACACGGCAAAATTGAAAATGTTGCAGGCTCGGTTTGATTGAGCCTGTTCATGGACGGTACTGTAAAGTGCAAACTACCGTCCACGCCCCCTAGCACCGGCTTAAGCAGAATTCAACATTTAAACGTGAAATAGTAAAATTTTGAATTTAGAAACATCCGCAAATATGAGTTGAAAATGTCGGGACGCCATTTTATCCTTGGCGGGGAAGTATGTCACAGGGTCATTTTGTCTTTGCTAGAATACTCTGTATTTCATACCTATACTCTATATCATTCCCCTATCGTCTCTTTTTCAATCATTCATATCATTATTCAACTTCATACTAATAACTTCATTTGACCTGTAACACGTTGACGGGCCTCATTCACTTCATTTTTGAATTCGGTCACGCTAACCTTTACGCATGCGCACAAGAAATGAGAACTTTTAGCGAGAGCTGTTGTTTTTCATTGACTCCGTATTTCTATCTTGTTGTGTGCCAACAATATATTTACAGGTATATTTGAGGTTATAAAACATTATAAACATGAATTACTATGATATGTGTATGTATTTCGCTTGGAATTATCAATAGCACAAGAAATGGGAACTTTTAGCGAGAGCTGTTGTTTTTCATTGACTCCGTATTTCTATCTTGTTGTGTGCCAACAATATATTTACAGGTTCCTCTTTGAACGCCCTATCCTCCCGAGTGAGAACTCACGTATATCCGTGACATATGTTTTCCATATCACTTTGCTCTTATACTTTCACTGAAATAACGACTAACATCAGTTAATGTACAAATAAATAGGATGACACCAACCAAAAAGAATAATTTCACTAGTATAATTTGTAAAATACAAACAATATCATGAAGATGTATGAAGTGCATATATATCTATATTATTGTTTATTAAAAGTAAATGTCATTCCAGCAAATACTCTTTGGCAAAAGGAAATTTAATATTGGTCTCAATGGCAAACGGCTAGCCTTATAAAACAGCCTTTGTCGTTTAAATAATTCATGTTTGAAAATTGAGGCAATTTATTTTAATTTATTTCTGAATCGTATTGCATTGCTTATCGGAAATAAAATCATCATTGCTCAGTTAGATTTATATAACAAAATGCTACCTGCATGTATGGTTAATGTCCAATTAAAGTCCTCATTATCACATAAAAGAACGTTTATTTTTATAAATGGCATATTGTAATTGTGAATGACAAAGCTATATTCTTTCCTTTTTTATCGTTTAAGAAAACAGATTTTAAATTGTCTTTCAGTATCAAATCTGCGCTTATCAAGCTTTATCTTGATTGTAAATGTAAATGGCAACAGAAAGAACTTTAACACATTTGAACCTTACATAGAATATTCTGGAAATTATATTTGCAGTTTTAACAGTTTTTGTATACAAAACGTTACAGAGCAATCATGTGAGTAATTTAGAGTTTGTATGGTATATATTGACTATAAATCCCTTGTTAATGCATTCATAATTTATATATATCTATATTCACCTTTTTAATACATGGCGATTAAGAAAGAATTACTGTTCAGGAAGAATAACATTTTCGATGACAAATGAAGATAGTTACAATGTCCAACAAAAGCATGTATAAAATTATCCATAGACTGATAAATAATCTATCAATTAATCGGCAACGTCATATTGAATCAACAAGGCAGAGAGAAATAAGAGAGAAGAGAGTAATAAGCACATTGATGTACAGCCTTTTGGCTCCTTCCTGTAAAGAAATGACAATCGTCATAGAAATATGACATGACAAATATGTCTGGCAAGAACATAAATTGCATTCCCCTATTTCTAAATGTCGGATTATGTTTGGAATTCATTTATCTCAGAAGTACAGATGGTACACAAAATAATGAACAAGAAAACGTATAAATGAATTTTAGAAATGCTCAATCATTTCCTGATTATCTGAATTGTATATCAAAAACTTAATATTTCGCAAAGGGAGAGAAATATATTCGTGTAATTAATCTGAAAATGTGGCTTAGAAAGTGTTGACAGTTAAATATTAAAACTTTTTACATATAAATACATGAACATGTTACAAGTTTTGAACTTTATAATTTTCATTTGTCAATTAATAAGGAAAACTCATTTAAAAGCAAATGTAATTGCCCTCTAATATGTGTCTAATCAAAATTATATCATTGCTGAAAATCAATTTTATTTCATCTGCTTAACTATATTCTAAATACGCCTGTTTGATGATGAATCGAAGAAATGAAGGACAAGCTAATTGAAAATATTATCTTTTGAAATCACATTTAATGTCATTCTACTTTATTCATATAATGATTTCATAAAATTGTTGCATAGTTCATCCAAACAGTAACTTAACTTACATTTTTAAAGGGCTTAACGTTTTACTTTATACATAATATATTTTACCTATATTCGTATACAAACAATCTCGGATGCGTTCCCTAAACCAACCAGTACTGAACAATGAATGCAAAACGAATTGCGTAAGGAAAAAACGGCTTGCCCCCGACAAGGTTTAAACCGTCGCAGCCTTAACCAGTGCGACGCAATTAGCACATGATCATGCTGCAAGTACTTATTACCTTAGTATATCAACCGTATCGTTAAATATGTGAAGAGAGATTATCAGAATTTTCAAATTATAGAAACACTCTTTACTACCCGATATACATAGCAATATCCAGAATTGTTCGGTTAATATATTTAATTACCACATACAACACATTTAACTCCTAATACATTTAATTGTTGCTTATTGGCATGATGTTCAATTTTAACACGATTTAGCACTTAACGTAAATTTATTGCCTTGTGACAAGAATAATTAAACTTGAAATATTGAAAGTTAGTTACCGTGGATTGTGGAATTGTATTTACTTTTTCTCATCCTGTAAGCCAGCCATCTAGGCGTTTATTTAATGACAATAATTAAATCTATAACTAGCGATGCTTTAAATCAGTACATAGGATAAAGGGTATAAACATATCATACATGTATCATGGTTACTACTAAATTAGTTGTTGATTTTCCATTGACTGTATATATGTCAATTTAAATGCAGTTTAAGATTATGTAAATTACCTATGTTTTAGTCAATTTCTTCATACAGCGGATCTCCTTTATTCAGCTTAAAGAAAGAAAAATGTGCCCATGTTTATGTAACAGCATATGTTTCTACGGAGGTTAGGACATTAATATATTTATATTATTTTAATTATTTAAAATCCCTGGGTCTAGTTAATAACATTTACTGTATGGTTCATTTTACTTTTTATAAATATTATGTAACATCTTTTACAAACAAACTTCGATAAACAACTCATCAACGTTTAAATTGATACATATTTATTAAAAAAAACTGTAACATATTAATCTAAAAATATGCAACATATGCCTTAAGCTTAAGTGTCTCTATCAGAAATAAACTAGCAGAAGTAAGAAAAACTGGATTATAATGACAGACATTTTGGCAAAAAGGCACGAAATAAAATAATTTTCTGTCTTGAAGAAATGACTCCAGACAAAGGAGCAATTCAATTACAAAGTAAAAAATGGCTGAATACCCTACTCCCAACACCGGAAAATGAAAGATACACCTTTTAAAAATCCCAAGATAATATATCTATTGTCGAAGACCATTTCATCAAAAAATATCTTATTTCATCTAGTAAACGGCCCTGGAATGCACTGCGGCATCACATTTGACTTAGTTCGACAGTTTTATCGATTTTAAAGTCATGCAAAACGATTCACCTTCTAATAGACATATGCCTCCTCACTCGTGTATACTCGTTTAAGACATGGTTGTAGCACTCTAAATGATTATCGTTTCCGGAAAAAGTATCTCTACATCAAACTTATGATATATGTGGATAATCGGAGAGTATGTCATTTTCTTTTAAACTGTCCATTGTATCAGAATGAACTGGATGCCTTCTTTAGGAATATTATACAACTGCTAAGGTTGAGCGTTAATCACCAACTTCTCTTATATTGTTCCAGTTCTGTCTCAGACAATAAAAACGTCGGATTACACAAACACTTGAATATATATCACTTTATTCATTGTACTCAAGTGCTCGTTTTTACCTGAAATAAAGGGGCATCTGAGGTCTAAAGAGCAAGAAAATCGTCATATGATGCATACTGTGTTAGTTGACGTTAAATCCAACAACACAAACATATGATCTTTATCTTTCTCATGTTCTGTTACAATTAAATTATCACAAATAAATTTTTGTATATATGCTTATGTAAAATAAACAAAAACAGATAAAAAAAATAATTTAATTGACACGAGTCGATAAATAAAAGATAACAGATGGTTATTACACGCTCTCGGCGGGTTTTAGATATGCATTCGTCCATTCATCAATAGGGGGAATTTTAGTTTTGCTTTTGCTCATTTTTTTATTTTAACATAATAACACTGTTTTCATTTCGTTGATAAAAATTAAAGCTTTTCTGATGTTTAACATGTCGCCGAGCTTTAAGGAATAAAATTGACGTTAACTTAAGTAATAGCTCCATGTTTGAATATCATATTATTTTATTGTTATCCTTTCTTTTTTTTTTTTTTTTTTTGTTAACCAAAATAATAGCATTATCATGTCAATGAGTTAGTCTATATTCTAGTTGATTGTAATAGGGGAGGTTGTTTCCCTTTCTTTGTAGATTATGTTGATGTTCTAATCTCTGACCCCTTAGTAATGGTTTTGTTATTCCCCTGTTTTATTGATACAAGATAGCATAATTTGTTATGTTTTGAAGCACATTTTACTATCAGCATATTTTTCACTACTGAATTTGTCATTGTCGAGATTTTAAGTAATAATATTTAATTATTTTGGTTTTAACAATTTTACTTTATTTAACTTTATGGAACCAAATGTTTGAAATAATATGTTATAATATTGGTTGTTCTAAAATTGTAAGTTCATATTTACTCGTAAGGTTAGATTTTATTGGCATATTTGGAGTGAAAGCAAAGGATACAAAGCCATGCAATCGCCCATCTCTTATCTTTATTTATTTTGTAATATTTTATTAAAAGGAAATTTTAATCACTCCTGTTACATGTACTATAAGTAATAGAAAGAGCATCGAAACACGAGGCTATCTGATTTGTGCGAGGAGGCGTAGCCCCCGAGTATAAATCCGATTGCCGAGTGTTTTGATGTTCTTTCTCTTTTGTATCATAGTCGAACATAAAAACACGTTTCCTGTTGTCACAATATGATACCCCGGAAAAAATTAACCAATGAACGAGCATCTGAATATGATATTTCTGTCGCTTTCCCTTTCTCTTCCGTCACAAAAAGTAAACCCAAAAATGAACCAATCAATGCTCTGGAGTGAGGGTAACTAATACCTGCACTCCAGTTAACGCACTGTGCATGATTGTACATGTATACGATTTAACACATTTTCAACAGAAAGGTCCCCAAACTATGATACAATTTTTACATATTAAAAGGTCTTTTATTTAAACCTGGTGACTACTGTTCAAAAAAGTAAGAATGTATTGTTAGAGTCTGGTATTAGTTAGTTTAATAACTTAAAACTTGATGCATTAATTTGGTGTTTGGTTTATTTCTAATAGCAAAGTCCAGAATAGAGAGAAAACGAAATAAGTCAAAGCTTAAGAATTTCAGACATGACATAACTTTGTGAATTTATGCATTAAGTATTAGATTTTCACAAAAATATATAACTTATAATAAACAACGCGCACATACCATGAAAAATTGATTAGTGCTTCGGATATTCAACTGTAAGTCGATTTTGTACATAACCTGTGACTGTTCAGACCATTGGGCGGCGTCGTTGATGTGCATCATCAACATTTAACTTATTTTGTTTAATGCTTCAATGAGATGTATTTAAGAAACCTCTTTTCCTACCGATTTTTTCTACTTTGTAACGTCACCATGTAAATACTGTTATTTTTCTTTTTATAGATTTGTCTCTTCCTTTTAGCTGTTTGAAAGAATAGAATTTTAACTGTCAATCAGTTTCAAATTAAGCTTATTGATATTTTATGTAATTCAGCAAGGGAAAGAACTATTATCCCTTTGAACATTGCACACACACTATCCTTGTTGATATATTACCAGTGTATAGGGGAATGCAATTTATGTACTTTCCATTAATATTTGTTTTGTCACATTTCTAAGGTGATTGTCATCTCTGTATATGAAAAAGTCAAAAGGCTATACATCAAATTGTGTATTACCATCTTTCTTGTTGATTTCAACCTGCTGTTGTCGTAATTCTTTACGATCTTTTTGCTATCTATTTTTAAATTGTGTTGTGAATACTTTTGTTGGACATTGATGCGCGTAGACAAATTCCTGAGAATAGCAGATGGTTATTTTTGTTCATTCTAAAAAAACTCCGAAGTCGCGGAGTCGAATTTTAAATACAACTTTTTTACTGCATTGTTGTTGACATTTTAGCGTTACTATGTAAGATATATATTGAACAACGATGCATATTTATCTATCATATATATTTTTCTCATTAAAAGATAAATTATTATCTCAGATATTTTATTGTATTTTCTACAAGAAATCAAGGCCATAGACATACGGTTTGTGATCATTTTTCACCATAACAGACAATAATTACTAAATGTGCCTCTTTGATTATATGTTACTAACATTGAATATCCATGTATAAATTTCAAACACACGGCAGAAATTCTAGACAATTGATAATTGTATTGTAATCGGGGTCCTTTTTATTCTTTATGCACGTTGCAGGTAAACAAAGGACTAGCGGATTATACTGAAAGAATTGTTTTCCTTAGTCACTTAGACAAGTGATGACATAGGAATCAGACAAGTGATGAAACATGATCGACACTCAAGTAAAGTTTGAACCCACGCTTCATGTGTTGTGAAGTAGACACATTTTCAATTAGGCCTTAAACTGACACCTTCTCCACAACTATAAACTGATTTCTAAAAAATGAAATGACAATGCGGATTGGTTTTTCTTTCACGGAGATACGGCATAAAGTGGTAATGAGCACGTATTTTAGTAAACATGTAGGACAAACAACTGAAAGCATAACATATTTATGCAGTCTTACTTATAGGTCATGTGACAATTATATGTAAATCTCAAGAGAACATTAAATTTTATATGTAATATTAATATGGCATTATTTTCTCAAATCAATAAAGTTACACATCACTCTTGTCTAAAATAAAATGGAAAAAGGGACAAGTTCATTCTCACGTGACAGTTAATAAGAATGTATAAGGATGTCTCGGATATACTTAATTAACTCCAACGGAACAATCTTGAATGCAAATTTAACATTAATATCTTCCTTGATACAATCACGGTATTTACAGCTTTCATCATTTTATAGTAGAATAAAACATACATATAGTTCAGGCATATACTAAAGTTCATAGTTTTATCTGCATGTAATGCGTGTTTATTAAATGAATTCATCTAATATATATGAATAATCATATTTTTGCTTTAATATTCAACATGTCAAGTTACTGTTTAAAGTTTATTGTCATATCCAGGGTATTGGTACAGTTGTAAATAGCTGTTTGGTAATTGTTTGGACAAGGGCATCTGAAAGGTATTTCGCGAGATATTTTAGCTATGTATGGTATTATATGAATACTAGCAAAAACTTAAATGCTATAACATAAAGAGAGTGAATGGAATATCATGACTATGCATACATTATTAAAAATTTCTATTAAATAGAATTAATGGGTAACATCTATAGTACTCTTAAACTCATTCCAAAGAATTTTCGCTATACGATTTATAAATTTCACATATTCTGCATATATGTTTAATTTGTTATCAGATTTTTGAACATCGCATGTATAATTGATTATGTTATTCTTTAAAACTGCAACGTTGTTAGAATATTGCGATTTATTTGTACCTAAAATATCTGCAAGAATAAACTAGAAATGTGTCATCATGCCACGGATGCCCCCGCATGCAGCCAAAATTTCAGATGTTATAATATTTAGTTCCAAATTTGTTTGTACAAATTATTTTTTTCATTTTAAGTCCAAAGCCCTTAAAAATTTTTCAATGTTAGCACAAACCATTTTCATACAATGTTCAAGGCACTGAAACTAGAACTGCCACTATCATGGCGTGAATACCCCCGCATACCACTTTGTCAGAATCAACAGTGGCCATTTAGAGCTCAAGGACAACCTCCCTACCAAATCTGAGATTACTAAACCAGTGCATTGCTAAGTTATGTATTCTACATGCTTCAAATGTGAAAATGTCAAAATCAATACATTGCTGACAGGACATTCTTTAGCAATTGAGAAGAAAAGCTTTTTTTTGTCAAGGTCCCTGTGACCTTGACCTTTGACCCAGTGACCTCAAAATCAATAGGGGTCTTCTTATAGTCATGATCAACATCCATGCCAAAATATGAAGACTGTGGGTCAAAGGAATCTTAAGTTAATGGGTGGACAAACTTTTTGAAGTCAAAGTCCCTATGACCTTGACCTTTGATCCAGTAAACCTCAAAATCAAAAGGGTCATCTAACAATCATGATCAACATCCATGCCAAATATGACAAACTGTAGGTCAAAGGAATCTTAAGTTATTGGGCGGACAAGCTTTTTGAAGTCAAGGCCCTGTGACCTTGACCTTTGACCTAGTGACCTCAAAATCAATAGGGGTCATCTACTAATCATGACTAACCTTCATGCCAAATATGACGACTGTAGGTCAAAGGAATCTTAATTATTGGGCGGACAAGCTTTTCGAAGTCAAGGCCCCTGTGACCTTGACCTTTGACCTAGTGACCTCAAAATCAATAGGGGTCATCTACTAATCATGACCTCCATGCCAAATATGACGACTGTAGGTCAAAGGAATCTTAAGTTATTGGGCGGACAAGCTTTTTGAAGTCAAGGCCCCTGTGACCTTGACCTTTGACCTAGTGACCTCAAAATCGATAGGGGTCATCTACTAATCATGACTAACCTCCATGCCAAATATGACGACTGTAGGTCAAAGGTGTCTTAAGTTATTGGGCGGACAAGCTTTTTGAAGTCAAGGCCCCTGTGACCTTGACCTTTGACCTAGTGACCTCAAAATCAATAGGGGTCATCTACTAATCATGACTAACCTCCATGCCAAATATGACGACTGTAGGTCAAAGGTATCTTAAGTTATTGGGCGGAGAAGCTTTTTTGAAGTCAAGGCCCCTGTGACCTTGACCTTTGACCTAGTGACCTCAAAATCAATAGGGGTCATCTACTAATCATGACTAACCTCCATGCCAAATATGACGACTGTTGGTCAAAGGAATCTTAAGTTATTGGGCAGACAAGCTTTTTGAAGTCAAGGCCCCTGTGACCTTGACCTTTGACCTAGTGACCTCAAAATCAATAGGGGTCATCTACTAATCATGACTAAACTCCATGCCAAATATGAAGACTAAGGGTCAAAGGAATCTTAAGTTATTGGGCGGACAAGCTTTTTGAAGTCAAGGCCCCTGTGACCTTGACCTTTGACCTAGTGACCTCAAAGTCAATAGGGGTCATCTACTAATCATGACTAACCTCCATGCCAAATATGAAGACTAAGGGTCAAAGGAATCTTAAGTTATTGGGCGGACAAGAAAAAACCGACGGACGGACGGCCGGACGGACGGACGGCCGGACGGACAGCCGGACGGACGGACAAGCTGATTCCAGTATACCCCCCTTACAACTTTGTTGTGCGGGGGTATAATTATTCAGTCTTAACCTTTTGAAAATAGCATATTTTCATAATGGCTACATACATTTCCACAAAAGTATGAGTGCTGAAACTGAAAGTTCAAAATTTTTCCAACATTCAAGAAAGATAAGTTTGTCCAAAATCATTGAACCACGACCAAATTCAAACTTAAACTGCTTATTCCTAAGATGTATCTATATTATTTTCAAAGTGAAAGGGACATAACTCTGCCAAAAAAATCATCAAACCATGACCAAATTCCAACTTGACCTGCCCATTCCTTTGACATATCCATATGTCAAATTTGAGTTGAATATGTAACACTGTTGGGTAGATAATGAACAGAAACTGTAAATTTCATATTATTTTCAAGTGAAAGGGGCATTACTCTGCCAAAAATCATTGAACCATGACCAAATTCCAACTTGGCCTGGGTATTCCAAAAACATATCCATATGTCAAATTTGAGTTGAATGTGTTGTACCGTTAGGGAGATAATAAACAAAAACTGAAAATTTCATATTATTTTCAAAGTGAAAGGGGCATAACTATGCCAAAAATCATTGAACCATGACCAAATTTAAACTTGACCTGCGCATTCCTTTGACGTATCCATATGTCAAGTTTGAGTTGAATGTGTTGTACCGTTGAGGAGATAATGAACGGAAACTGAAAATTTCATATTATTTTCAAAGTAAAAGGGGCATAACTCTGCCAAAAATCATCGAACCATGACCAAATTCAAACTTGACCTGTATTTTCTCATGACATATCTATATGATAAGTTTGAGTTGAATGTGTTGTACCGTTGTGGAGATAATGAACGGAAACTGAAAATTTCATATTATTTTAGCCACACAAAAGAAAATAGCCACATAAAAGCATTACGGAATGAATGACATCAAAGAGAAAGAACAGTTACCTATTGTCCCTCTAGCCACATAATTACTCTCCTGTGAGTGCGGAAGGACGGAAGGACGTAATGACGGAAGGACGGAACAGGGTAACACTATATGCCCCGGCCATTACATGGCGGGGGCATAATAAACAAACATTTTAATTCATGGCTAAAATAGATTCATGACGTTACAGTAAAATAATGTGGAAACAAACATTATTTCTCAGCTACATGTATTAACAAAGATACTTAGAAACACAATGGCAAATATTTCCTTTGCAGAGCTTGTCCAGAGGATGTTAGATATAAGTCTCCCCACAGGTCCTACAGGAAAACATAAATATTCAATATTGTCTTGTGTAGGTAATGTCAATTGCAGAATCGCGATCTTTTGTTGGCACACTAATATTTATGAAAAGCAGACGTGGACTGCAACGTTTTGGTTATAAAATGTTTTGGAGGCTATAAACAATGTTCAAACAATGACCAAACAACCTGTTACACCATATACTGGATATGACATTTAATTTAAAACAGTAACTGGACATGT
>NW_026853203.1:0-48582 GCF_026571515.1 Ruditapes philippinarum
TTGACGTAAACCCCCCCCCCCCCCCAAAAACAAAAAAAAAAACAACAACAACAAAAATTACTGGAGCGTCATACATGTATATTAGAGAAATTTAGGGTATTTTTTAAAAATGTCCTACATTTTGTTGCAGGTGCTAAAAAAAGACACAACTGAACAAAGTGAGAAGACCAGTAAAGGGGCGACCGGAGAAAAAGTGCAGCATCAATCAAACTAAAATACAGTTTTATTTAATTTTATTTCTCTTTGATAATACTTTATTGTTTTTAAAATTTTAAGAATATCAGACAGCAATAATTGTAACATTTCATAATGGGTTTTTATTAATATAATTAAAGAAATAGATGTTAAAATGCAAAACTTTCTTTTCACTTTTCGATTGTTTGATTATAATAAAATGTTGCATAAATAAATATTTTACAATTGGAAAATAACTCTGGGGGGAGCATTTTATAATTTTTTTTAATTAATTTTTTTTTTAGTTTTTATTTTTGATGGATCCTACAAATCTGACAAGTTAAAATAATTCAGAAGGTTAAGGGTGAAAAGTATTTATTTTTTAAGAATTTTAAAGACTTTATCTGTTAAAGTTCACTTGTTACTCTCTATATGAAACTGTTGCTTAGCAACTGTTGACATTCACTATTATTGTGCTAATTATCTTAACTTGTTATTTATTCTGTTTTAAGAGAAAATATTTATATATTCAGTATTAATTTTATTGAGACAAACTATTTATCCTTCAAAGGCAGCAAATAGGTGACACTGTGAGCTTTATATAATTTACAAACTGTATTAAAGAAACTTAGAAATATAATAATAGTGTTGGATTTTTACTTTTTCATGTCCTTGCAACATCATACATGTCTTTGTAATCAGAGAAATTATTCATGATCCAAGACCCATAACTCTTAACTTAAATTTTACTGTATGCCATTTGTTAAGATCTTTTCATGCAAGCTAGTATCTTCAAAGCACAGCTTTGAAAACTTGAGCATATTTCTTTGTCAGTGATGAAGAGGCATAACTCCAGCTTGGAATTTTATGTAATTATTCCCCTTTATAAACCTAGAAAATTCCAGCATAACTGATGATTTATTATCAAACTCTGAGAACGTTAAGAGCTTGATGTCTATAACACATCCTGTTTACATAGTATGTCTTTTTCCGTAACATGTTTGTAATGTTTTGATCTCACAAGAGGAAAGTACCCAGTGTGACCTTCAAAGGTCTTTGAGAACTTTCACTTCAACAGTTGAAAAAAGGCACATATAAAATCTTTTCAGAATACATTGTATTGAAATATATATAGATGAAAAAAAGAGCACATTGAAAAGTATTTAGTATAAAGCAACAATATATCAAAACTTATATACAATTGTAGTATATTTTTGTGTCGCCTTGAAAAAGGCGACATATAGGGGTTACTTTTGTCGGCGGCGTCGTTGTCGGTGTCGGTCTCGGCGTCCCCTAAAGCTTGTCCGGAGCATAAGTCAGTCATTATAAGTTGTATTGACTTCAAACTTGGTATGCATGCTTCTTATAATGACCCGAAATGCAGTGCACAAGAACCGGTACTCTGCACTTCTTATTTTTTGAGTTATTGCCCATTGTTTATTTTCATACTTAATTTTTGTCCAGGCCATTTCTCCTAAAGTATAAAAGCTATGGACTTGAAACTTCATAGGATGATAGATCTCATTAAGAAGAAGTGCAGTGCACAAGAACTAGTACTCTGCATTTCTTATTTTTTGAGTTATTGCCCTTTGTTAATTTTCATACTTTATTTTTGTCCAGGCCATTTCTCCTAAAGTATAAAAGCTATGGACCTGAAACTTCATAGGATGATAGATCTCATTTAGAAAAAGTGCAGTGCCCAAGAACTGGTACTCTGCATTTCTTATTTTTTGAGTTATTGCCCTTTGTTAATTTTCATACTTTATTTTTGTCCAGGCCATTTCTCCTAAAGTATAAAAGCTATGGACCTGAAACTTCATAGGATGATAGATCTCATTAAGAAGAAGTGCAGTGCCCAAGAACTGGTACTCTGCATTTCTTATTTTTTGAGTTATTGCCCTTTGTTAATTTTCATACTTTATTTTTGTCCAGGCCATTTCTCATAAATTATAAAAGCTTTAGACTTGAAACTTAATAGGATGATAGATCTTATTGATAAGAAGTGCAGTGCCCAAGAATTGGTACTCTAAATTTCTTATTTTTTGAGTTATTGCCCTTTGTTAATTTTCATACTTTATTTTTGTCCAGGCCATTTCTCATAAATTATAAAAGCTTTAGACTTGAAACTTAATAGTATGATAGATCTTATTGATAAGAAGTGCAGTGCACAGAAACTGCTGATCTGCATTTCTTATTTTTTGAGTTATTGCCCTTTGTTGATTTTCAAATTTCATTTTTGTCCTGGCCATTTCTCTTAAACTATATTGTTCACAAGGCAACACATCCGACTCGCGGAGTTCTAGTTAGGGGAAAATGGTTTAATTTCAAGGTTCCATATCTCCATTTACCAGAGACATTTTATCTTCAAATAATATATTTGATTAAATTTACCAATCTGAACAAGGTGTCTAAATTTACCAATCTGAACAAGGTGTCTTATGCTTCCAAAATGAAAGCTACGTCTTATGTTACAAATATGAACACTATGTCAACCAATATGGGCACTGTCTTATATTGTTAACATTGTGTCTTATGTTACCAATATAAACACTTTGTCTTATGTTACCAATATAAACACTACCAATATAAACACTTGTCTTATGTTACCAATATAAACACTGTCTTATGTTACCAATATAAACAATGTGTCTTATGCTACCAATATAAACACAGTGTCTTATGTTACCAATATGAACAATGTGTCTTATGCTACCAATATAAACACAGTGTCTTATGCTACCAATATAAAACGTGTCTTATAATATCAATATTAACACTGTGTCTTATGCTACCAATATGAACTCTGCCTTATGCTACCAATATAAAACTGTCATATTTTACCATTATAAACACTATCTACGTAGCCAGTATGAGTCTTATATTGCCAATATTAACATTGTCTTATGATACCAATATGAACTATTGGCCTTATGCTACCTATATGAACACTGTGTCTTATGCTATCAATATAAAGACTGTGTCTTATGCTACCAATATGAACAGTTTGTCTTATGCTACCAATATAAACACTGTCTCATGCTATCAATATGAACACTGTGTCTTATGCTACCAATATAAACACTGTCTTATGCTACCAATATGAACACTTTGTCTTATGCTACCAATATGAACACTGTGTCTTATGCTACCAATATAAACACTGTGTCATTTGCTACCAATATGAACACAGTGTCTTATGCTACCAATATAAACACAGTGTCTTATGCTACCAATATGAACACTTTGTCTTATGCTACCAATATGAACATTGTGTCTTATAATATCAATATAAACACTGTGTCTTATGCTACCAATATGAACTCTGCCTTATGCTACCAATATAAAAGTGTCATATTTTACCATTATAAACATGATCTACGTAGCCAGTATGAACACTGAGTCTTATATTGCCAATATTAACATTGTCTTATGATACCAATATGAACTATTGGCCTTATGCTACCAATATGAACACTGTGTCTTTTGTTACCAATATAAAACATTATGTCTTATGCTATCAATATAAAGACTGTGTCTTATGCTACCAATATGAACAGTGTGTCTTATGCTACCAATATGAACACTGTCTCATGCTATCATTATGAACACTGTGTCTTATGCTACCAATATAAACACTGTCTTATGCTACCAATATGAACACTTTGTCTTATGCTACCAATATGAACACTGTGTCTTATGCTACCAATATAAACACTGTGTCTTATGCTACCAATATGAACACTGTGTCATGTTGCCAATAATTATATTAACAATGTCTTATGCTACCAATATAAACACTGTGTCTTATGCTACCAATATGAACACTGTGTCATGTTGCCAATAATTATATCAACAATGTCTTATGTTACCAATATGAACACTTAGTCTTATGCTACAAATATGAACACTCTGTCTTATGATAGCAATATAAACACTGTGTCTTATATGTTATCATTAAGAACAATGTGTTTCATGTTACCAATATAAACGGCGTCTTAATTACCAATATGAACAAGTTGTATTATGCAAAACAATATGAATACTGTGTCTCGTGTTTCCAATAAATACAAACACTTTGTCTTCAGTAACCAACATGAACAGTATGAGTCTTATGTTGCCAAAATGAACGCTGGGTCTTAAATTGCCAATATGAACACTGTCTTTAGATCTAAAATGTTTACCCCGTCTAAAGCTGCTATTATTAAGTTGCCGATGACCCATCAGTCGGAAGATTCAACTCTTAACAGCTGAACCTCGGGAGAATCCGTTGAACACGATCTGCTTTTTCCAGTAACATAATGATAGACTGTCATCGCCGATTGCTCACAAGTCGTGCGCACTGGTTGAAGAATGAGGCAGCTCACCGGAAGTCCGATGTGTATTATAAAGATGATCATTTGGAAGGCCACATCCCAAACAAAGTCAAAAGTAACAACATGCAAATGCATATTGTGTGCCAAAATTTCTGCAAACGCAATGAAAGAATTCCAAATTAAAAAGCACACGAACCATTCGTTAAAGGTCTGTAGCCGATATTGAGTTACATGTGTGTAGGTTTCCGGATTTCTTTTCGAGTGAATAAAAAGCGTTATTCCTGCAATCATTAAACCAGTTGTAAAAAGAAAAGGTAAAAGGTTTTTCAAGACATGTCCCATGGTTTCCGCAGTTTTATTCAAATTGAAGCAGATTGGGAGCGCGGAGTGTTCTTCGTGCCCAAAGAACACCGCAATTACCGAAAAAAGAATGCACGAGATCCATGTTACAGCAATTGATATATGAAATCGTTTACTAGGATTATTTTTCCATTTCGGATCCAATGCAAAAATGTTTGCAAGAATTTCAATATCCATCAAAACAATGCTAACATAGTGTGCTAGTGTCAAGACCCATTCTGTGAACGTGAAAAACATGCAAAATCCGTATGTTTCATGAAGAGATGCCTCAAGTCTTGGAAGAGCGAAAATAACTTGAAGAATTGTCACAAAGTTAAGATGATACAGGTACCAGCTTGCTGACTCTTTCCTTACAGGCGCAGAGAGGACGGTAAACATCAACAGGAAGTCGATGACAACTAGAACTATGCAGACGACAAGAAAAATCTTGTTTAAAGTTCGGACAGTTTCGAACTTTTCCTCCCATGCTCGAAATGTTTCTATTTCGTAGAATTCCTCGATGTCATAGTAGTCTTCTATCGGGAAATATGTTTTGTTAAAGTACGGGTGTTGAGTCTGAAATTAAACATAAAATGCCCTGTCTAAACGTTATATATTGAAGCAGCATGCCTCCATATTGATGCTAATTTTCATTAAAATTTTAAAAATGTATTCAAAGGTAAAATATTGTTAAGTGAAATAAAAAAGAGTAATTTACGCATTGCATACGGCACTTACAATCCACGTTAATTACCAAAGAGATGCCAAAATATGCAATAATAGCATCACGCAGTAGAAATAGTGTAATAAATACTGCAAAATCAATAATTAATCGCACATGACATGTAAATAATTATCTTTTTTTTTTACTTTTCTTAAAATATTAGTAAATTTCCCTCAAGTTTGATTTCTCGGAATATTTTGGCTCATCTATAATTTAAGCATGAATGATAATTGTACTTTCAAAGTTAATGGCAAAATGTAAAAGATGATTTATATTATAAAAATTTGTCAAATGAGTTCGTTCCATTTTTGAATGTTTTGTTACATTCAATTTATTTTTTCCACACGAACTTGTATACAGTATAAAAATTAGCGTATCACATCAGCAGTATATAAACGATTCAAAACAATATCAAAGTGTTAGACTAATAGTCAAATCAGCATTATTTCCATTAAACGTTGACGCGCCGCGCAAAACAGATCTAATTTCATTTATGCTGACTAACAAAATCTTTTAACCTATACAGATATTTTATTTAGTAAACATTGAGCAATTTAAGACTTATATCGTGTGTGAGTATATGTCATTTATGTTACCTTGGTTTTCAACATAAACAAAAAGATATGTGATAAATAACATTTAAATTAATTAAGCGCACTAACACACGCATGCATATTACTTACCGAAATGTTGTAGTTCTTGTTATTCATTTTGTTTATAAATGTAAGATTTACAGAAGTAAATTTAGTCCTGTACCAACTATGTAGACTAAATGTTATAATATAAACTAAAATAATATGATATCTGAGTACTTAATATTGGCGCGCGACCTCGTTAGCAACATATTCCTTTTACTTTTCAAGTGCTCTTCAAAGTTAAGAAGAGGTACTACTATATACTGTTATTTTTAGTTACATACATAGTATATACGCAATGGATATTGAACTTCACAAAATAATTGCGGTTTACATATTCCAAATCACTATAATTGTAAATACAAATTTTATTGCTGATGCATTTGAGGTAATTCCTAGAATAAAACTTACTTGTATGAGACTGCATCAGTCTCATTAAATATAGGATGCTGGGGGTAAACGTGACGGGCTAACAGAGCACATAGTTGTTATGTCATAATTATACAGTCCGTGTATATGTCAGCCAAATCTGACAATTGATCTGAATATTTTGTTAGAGATCATATGAAGGTTACTAATCAATTTAGTGTTTGAAGTCAATTTTGAAAACACTTTAAACAATCGAATTACTAGAACTTCGATTTATCAAAGTATTTATATAAAAAGGGCCTACCTGTTGATTAGTGTATTAAGAGTAGCAAAATAAATTCAAACACTAAATTAGTAAGTGTTTATTGATAGGCATTTTAATTTTGTAAATGCTTTAAAACTATACAATATTTTATGTAAACGATGGTTAAAACTCGGTTTAGGATTACAAACATATTTAGTGGTGTTCATCTTAAATACAGAGTGAATATTTTTAGTCGTTTTATACCGTTGTCATTTTCAATATCGTGCTGAAAATATATGCACCGGTCACAAAAAAAGAAAACGTTTTTTCCCATTTGAATTACAATATAGTTCTTTGGCGTTTCTCCAAAATGTCAAAAAGAAAAGTTCATTTTGATGATGCTCATGTTGGACAGGGCGATAGTACACGGCGTTTTAAAGAAAAACATTCCCTTGACAGTGACGAGGAGGACGACGCTGTTGAAGAAAAACTGGACGAAGATGATATCGAAGGTAAACTAAGCTGTTTGTCCTGTAATAAATTATAAAGTTTGTTGCAGCATTCCCCAGTTGTAGCATTCGTCCTTCCTCACGCATTCAAAGTAACAGATTTCACCTTTCAAATCTCACAAGCCTCATCACGACAAAATTTGGAGGGACGGTATACTTTGCAGACGACTTTGCAGACAAGTTAAACATAGAGGGATTTTGCAGACAAGTTAAATAAAGAAGGAATTTAGATTTTGCAGACAATATAGATTATATAGGGGGTGTTTAATCCCTTGTCAAAAGGTGTGAATGGGCAATTATATTGATTTAATACCATCTAGAAAGATCTATAATTATTTGCAAAACTTTATTTATTATTTGAAAAATAGTTTTAATGATGATTTTTTTTAAGAATAATTTATGCTTTTATAAAAAAATATAAGAATATAATTAAAAAAAAGCACTAAGTAATTGCATGAGACAGAATATAATTATTATAACAAACAAACAATATTAAATAACTTTTTTTAAGTTAATACATAAAGTATAGACAGAATAGAGGTTGAATTTTGCAGACAAGTTAAACTAAGAAGGATTTTGCAGACAAGTTAAAATAAGAAGGATTTTGCAGACAAGTTAGATATAGAACAGAATATAAAATGTAAGGGGAATGTTAGAAAAATCAGTTTTTCGCAGTCAGAAATAATGTTGAATTTTGCAGACAAGTTAAAATAAGAAGGACTTTGCAGACAAGTTAGATATAAGAACAGAATATAAAATGAAAGGGAATTATTTGAAAAATCAGTATTTCGCAGACAGAAATAATGTTGAATTTTGCAGACAAGTTAAAATAAGAAGGATTTTGCAGACAAGTTAGATATAGAACAGAATATAAAATGATGGGGGGGGGGATATTAGAAAAATCTGTATTTTGCAGAAAGAATTTATGTTGAATTTTGCAGACAAGTTAAGATAAGAAGGATTTTGCAGACAAGTTAGATATAGAACAGAATATAAAATGAAAGGGGAAACATAAAGAAAATCAGTATTTCGTAGACAGAAATATTCTTGAATTTGACAGACAAGTTAAAATAAGAAGGATTATGCAGACAAGTTAGATATAGAACAGAATATAAAATAATAGGGGAATATTAGAAAAATCTGTATTTCGCAGACAGAATTAATGTTGAATTTTGCAGACAAGTTAAAATAAGAAGGATTTTGCAGACAAGTTAGATATAGAACAGAATATAAAATGAAAGGGGAAAATAAGAAAAATCAGTATTTCGCAGACAGAAATAATGTTGAATTTTGCAGACAAGTTAAAATAAGAAGGATTTTGCAAACAAGTTAGATATAGAACAGAATATAAAATGAAACGGAATTATTTGAAAAATCAGTATTTCGCAGACAGAAATAATGTTGAATTTTGCAGACAAGTTAAAATAAGAAGGATTATGCAGACAAGTTAGATTAAGAACAAAATATAACATGACAGGGGAATATTAGGAAAATCTGTATTTTCAAGACAGAATTAATGTTGAATGTTGCAGACAAGTTAGAATAAGAAGGAATTTGCAGACAATTTAGATATAAAACAGAATATTAAATGATGGGGGAATATTAGAAAAATCAGTATTTTGCAGACAGAAATAATGTTGAATGTTGCAGACAAGTTAAAATAAGAAGGATTCTGCAGACAAGTTAGATTTAGAACAAAATATAAAATGATGGGGGAATATTAGAAAAATCTGTATTTCGCAGACAGAATTAATGTTGAATTTTGCAGACAAGTTAAAATAAGAAGGAATTTGCAGATAAGTTAGATATAAAACAGAAAAATCTGTATTTTGCAGACAGAATTAATGTTGAATTTATTATTATTCAATAATTATTTTCTTTACTTTAAATTAATTGCTGGTTCTGTATATCTACTATTAATATTCTTTATCCATTTATAGCCTTTTCAGTTCTTTGTATGACCTTTTGTCCTGTGTATTGTTAATGACATTCAATGATTAAAAGGTGTGAACCAATTAGTAATAAATTAGCAATAAATGATCTGTACCAGTGTTTATTGTTATTTCAAAGTGTCAATACATGTACATGTTGTATATTCAATTTGAAAAACTATTGCTAATAAATAAAGTTAAGAATGAATAAAAAGCTTTGAAAAAATTAAAGTAAAGAAAATAATTTTATTGATTAATAATAAATTCAACATTTTTTTTTTCTGTCTGCAAAATACAGATTTTTCTTATATTCCCCCATCATTTTATATTCTGTTCTATACCTAACTTGTGTGCAAAATCCTTCTTATTTTAACTTGTCTGCAAAATTCAACCTTAATTCTGTCTGCAAAATACAGATTTTACCTTATAATTCCCTATCATTTCATATTTTTGTTCTATATCTAACTTGTCTGCATAATCCTTCTTATTTTAACTTGTCTGCAAAATTCAACCTGAATTCTGTCTGCAAAATACAGATTTTACCTTATAATTCCCTATCATTTCATATTTTTGTTCTATATCTAACTTGTCTGCATAATCCTTCTTATTTTAACTTGTCTGCAAAATTCAACCTGAATTCTGTCTGCAAAATACAGATTTTACCTTATAATCCCCTATCATTTTATATTTTGTTCTATATCTAACTTGTCTGCAAAATTCAACATTAATTGTGTCTGCAAAATACAGATTTTTCCAATAGTCACCTCAAATTTCATATTTTGTTCTATATCTAACTTGTCTGCAAAATCCTTCTTATTTTAACTTGTCTGCAAAATTCAACATTAATTCTGTCTGCAAAATACAGATTTTACCTTATAATCCCCTATCATTTTATATTTTGTTCTATATCTAACTTGTCTGCAAAATTCAACATTAATTGTGTCTGCAAAATACAGATTTTACCTTATAATCCCCTATCATTTCATATTTTGTTCTATATCTTACTTGTCTGCAAAATCCTTCTTATTTTAACTTGTCTGCAAAATTCAACCTTAATTCTGTCTGCAAAATACAGATTTTACCTTATAATTCCCTATCATTTCATATTTTTGTTCTATATCTAACTTGTCTGCAAAATCCTTCTTATTTTAACTTGTCTGCAAAATTCAACCTTAATTCTGTCTGCAAAATACAGATTTTACCTTATAATCCCCTATCATTTCATATTTTGTTCTATATCTAACTTGTCTGCAAAATCCTTCTTATTTTAACTTGTCTGCAAAATTCAACATTAATTCTGTCTGCAAAATACAGATTTTACCTTATAATCCCCTATCATTTCATATTTTGTTCTATATGTAACTTGTCTGCAAAATCCTTCTTATTTTAACTTGTCTGCAAAATTCAACCTTAATTCTGTCTGCAAAATACAGATTTTACCTTATAATACCCTATCATTTCATATTTTGTTCTATATCTAACTTGTCTGCAAAATCCTTCTTATTTTAACTTGTCTGCAAAATTCAACCTTAATTCTGTCTGCAAAATACAGATTTTACCTTATAATCCTCTATCATTTTATATTTAGTTCTATATCTAACTTGTCTGCAAAATTCAACATTAATTGTGTCTGTAAAATACAGATTTTACCTTATAATCCCCTATCATTTCATATTTTGTTCTATATCTAACTTGTCTGCAAAATCCTTCTTATTTTAACTTGTCTGCAAAATTCAACCTTAATTCTGTCTGCAAAATACAGATTTTACCATATACTCCCCTATCATTTTATATTTTGTTCTATATCAAACTTGTCTGCAAAATTCAACATTAATTGTGTCTGCAAAATACAGATTTTTCCAATAGTCACCTCAAATTTCATATTTTGTTCTATATCTAACTTGTCTGCAAAATTCAACATTAATTCTGTCTGCAAAATACAGATTTTACCTTATAATCCCCTATCATTTTATATTTTGTTCTATATCTAACTTGTCTGCAAAATTCAACATTAATTGTGTCTGCAAAATACAGATTTTACCTTATAATCCCCTATCATTTCATATTTTGTTCTATATCTAACTTGTCTGCAAAATCCTTCTTATTTTAACTTGTCTGCAAAATTCAACCTTAATTCTGTCTGCAAAATACAGATTTTACCTTATAATTCCCTATCATTTCATATTTTTATTCTATATCTAACTTGTCTGCAAAATCCTTCTTAATTTAACTTGTCTGCAAAATTCAACCTTAATTCTGTCTGCAAAATACAGATTTTACCTTATAATACCCTATCATTTCATATTTTGTTCTATATCTAACTTGTCTGCAAAATCCTTCTTATTTTAACTTGTCTGCAAAAATCAACCTTAATTCTGTCTGCAAAATACAGATTTTACCTTATAATCCCCTATCATTTTATATTTTGTTCTATATCAAACTTGTCTGCAAAATTCAACATTAATTGTGTCTGCAAAATACAGATTTTTCCAATAGTCACCTCAAATTTCATATTTTGTTCTATATCTAACTTGTCTGCAAAATCCTTCTTATTTTAACTTGTCTGCAAAATTCAACATTAATTCTGTCTGCATAATACAGATTTTACCTTATAATCCCCTATCATTTCATATTTTGTTCTATATGTAACTTGTCTGCAAAATCCTTCTTATTTTAACTTGTCTGCAAAATTCAACCTTAATTCTGTCTGCAAAATCCAGATTTTACCTAATAATCCTCTATCATTTTATATTTTGTTCTATATCTAACTTGTCTGCAAAATTCAACATTAAATTGTGTCTGCAAAATACAGATTTTACCTTATAATCCCTATCATTTCATATTTTGTTCTATATCTAACTTGTCTGCAAAATCCTTCTTATTTTAACTTGTCTGCAAAAATCAACTTAATTCTGTCTGCAAAATACAGATTTTACCTTATAATCCCCTATCATTTTTATATTTTGTTCTATATCTAACTTGTCTGCAAAATTTTAACATTAATTGTGTCTGCAAAATACAGCTTTTTCCAATAGTCACCTCCAATTTCATATTTTGTTCTATATCTAACTTGTCTGCAAAAATCCTTCTTATTTTAACTTGTCTGCAAAATTTAAAATTAAATTCTGTCTGCAAAATACAGATTTTACTTATAATACCCTATCATTTTCATATTTTGTTCTATATCTAACTTGTCTGCAAAATCCTTCTTATTTTAACTTGTCTGCAAAAATCAACCTTAATTCTGTCTGCAAAATACAGATTTTACCTTATAATCCTTTATCATTTTATATTTAGTTCTATATCTAACTTGTCTGCAAAATTCAACATTAATTGGTGTCTGTAAAAATACAGATTTTACCTTATAATCCCCTATATATTTCATATTTTTGTTCTATATATTCTAACTTGTCTGCAAAATCCTTCTTATTTTAACTTGTCTGCAAAAATCAACCTTAATTCTGTCTGCAAAATACAGATTTTACCTTATAATCCCTATCATTTATATTTTGTTCTATATCTAAATTGTCTGCAAAATTCAACATTAATTGTGTCTGCAAAATACAGATTTTACCTTATAATCCCCTATCATTTCATATTTTGTTCTATATCTAACTTGTCTGCAAAATCCTTCTTATTTTAACTTGTCTGCAAAATTCAACATTAATTTGTCTGCACAATACAGATTTTTCCAATAGTCACCTCAAATTTATATTGTTTGTTTGTTATAATCATTATATACTGTCTCATGCAATTATTATTTTTTTATTTATATTCTTATTTTTTTTATGAAAGCATAAATTAAAAAAAAAAACATCAAATTAAAACTATATTTTTTTTAATTAAATAAAGTTTTGCAAATTAATTATACTTTCTAAATGGCATTACTTCAATGTAATTGCCCATTCACACCTTTTGACCAGTTGACAAGGGATTAAACATCCCCTATATAATCTATATTGTCTGCAAAGTCTAAAATCCTTCTTTATTTAACTTGTCTGCAAAATCCCTCTATGTTTAACTTGTCTGCAAAGTCGTCTGCAAAGTATACCATCCCAAATTTGGATTGGTTTTAGAGTGGGCACTAACAAAGTTCTATGCTCCTGCGTTTATGAATAAATTATGCAAATGAGCCACGTTGAGCCGCCATGTTGGAGTTTCGGTAAGCGTGTTGAAAATTGCTACCTGTTCGTTTTGAAAGCTCGTCCTAACTTACAGTTTCCTTGAATGTAGGAAAACTTGGTTTTGTTTGATTGCATACTGAATGATAGGTATTACAAAATAAATATAGCCCGGAACGCCTTATTATCGGCGTACTTAAAGTTTCCACTATGTACGCGTTATTTTTCAGTGCTAGATTAAATAATTTATATTTTGCGTGAAAAAGCAGACACCTTTTCTACAAATTTACCGTAAGAAATTCAGTTTATGCTTAACTGGGTCAAAGATGTTTAGCTTCAAAACGTATGACCGCATACACAACTTCCTAAAGGGAGAACACTCTATTATCGACGTATTGAGCATTGATCAACTATGGCAAGCCGTTGTTGTAAAAAAAATGACTGAAAACTTGTCTTACCTTATAGTTTGGCTATCCACCGTCAAATAATTATCTTTCTGTACTTTACACACATATTATGGTTGATTTATAAAGTTTCAAGTCAAGAGTATGATTCAACAAGTTCATGGTTTTCAAAATAAAATGTCACCAAACAATGTCAAAGTGTTATTTCAAAACAATTAACTGGATATTTATAAAGTCAACATGGAACAGGAAACAGTTCAACAGTCTTTAAACAGTTTTTTTACAGTTTTAAATGTATTTATTGGCAGTGGGGACATAGAAAGAAGAATAGAATAACAGAGTAAAAAAAACTTACCTAAAACCTTGCTCTGCTCAGGATGGTTAATAATGTAAGTGTAATTATTATGTAAACGGCCTTCCATAGAAAAAAAAGTGATGTCATCAGTGTACATTGAAAAGTGATAGCAGACGGATGTTAATTGTTGTGAATAGAGCTTTGAAAAAAGGAATAAGTTGAGGTATAAGCATATTAATTATTAGGATTTTATAGATTTTTATTAATAATGAAAAATTTTACCTGAATTTGTGACATTTCTACGAAAATATAGCGATTTGATGGAGCGTGAACTTCCTTGTTATTGTTTACTCACGTGGGAGGGTGGTAGGCGGTGCTATTTATGTAAATTACCATATTTTCGGAATACGTCGATAATAGAGGTGCGCCGATAATACCGAGTTCGAGTATAATGAAAATCGATCAATCAATAATTGTATACGAGCGTTTTAAAGTCAATTTAATTCGTCAGAATAATAAGATTCTGTTGCAGGGTATCGGTAAAAGACTGCTTTTTTTCCCGTTTTTGAAATTTATTTGAACACGGAGACAATTTTTCTCAAACAGGTTTATGAATATTCTTTACGTTGCAACAGAGTTTACCGTGTGTCCATTCCTTATTTAAATTGTCTAAGAAATTAAATCTGTTTGTTTACATGTAAATGTGTACCGTCATTTTGACCAACTGGAACAAAAACTACTATGACGGTGATAATACCGGATATGTAATGAAAATTACGCCGTGTAGTGCAAAGTTTTGGACATTGCAATTAAAATTAACGCTTACGTTGATTCAAACTGTTCCTTGTCAGCAAAATTGAAACCAAAAGTAGTGGTTGTTCTAGAATTTAATCGAATAAAATGGGTGGGATTTAACCACCGCGCATGCCCTGTGCGAACGTATTGTTTACATCCGGTCGTAGCATAGGGTAAGAGTGCAAACTTTGTTAGTGGTGGGTAGACCAACGCTCAGCGTAAAAATACTATATTTGATATGGCAAATTCAAATCAACGTCAACAAACCTCAATGTTATATGTCCATTTTCAAGACCGATATTGTTTTAAATAGCCATTGTGTAAAATTCGCTAATCACATAATGATGTGCATGGCTGGAGCTACAGATAAACGGATAAACAAGAGTGGTTTGCGTGAAATTGTACCATAGCTCGGCGTACAATACTACATGATGCAGGATTGTTTTTCGAATAAAATCTCTTTTTTTATCTTATGAAGAAAACATATTGAAAAAATTGTAACAACCAAATTAGGTTCATACATTTACAAGTACTCAACTTTTAGTTTAAATTTTACAGCCCCAGAACTCTAGTGTTAAAAGATTTTAATAATTTATATGTTGGGGATTTACATACGGTTGTTCGTCTGCTTTTAGCATTGTCACGTGACTTTACCAGCAGTGAACCACACCAGGATAAAATGGTGAAAGATGTAAATAAAAGCACCAGTGACCTAATTCGGAGATAACTAGAGACATTTGCAGATATTCTAAAAAAAAAATTTTTTACGCCGAGCATTGGTATGCGCCAAGCATTGGTCCAACCACTCTACTTGCACGTTTTATCAAAGTGTGCAAGACACCAGTCTACGCATCCATGATCCGTTTTCAATCAGAATTCCTCGGCTTATATGGTTATCTTGTAATTCAAAAAGTTTGTCAATTTCCTATAATTTTGTATAGTACTTCCGGTGAAAGTTTTTAAAACCATTACTTTCTAGCAGACCTCGCTTTGCGTGGAGGCTCTTCAGGCGAGCTCTTTGAACTCGCTATTAATTAAAAACTTAAACAAGTTTACTTGTCCATGCAGTATAACAATACGGACAATTGATTTTCTTGTCTCTGCAACTTTGTACGGGTGAAAGCAGTTTTGTCAGACTGTGGTAGGACAAACTTATTACACAGATAGTGGTTTGTGGTAAATTTGTGTTAGAAATAACTATTGTGTAATAAATATTAAAGAGCTTGCCCGAAGGTAACCGTAACCGTAACGCGAGTACCTGCTAGAAAAGGATGGTTTTGAAAACTTTCCCCAGAAGTAATGCAAAATTTATCATTATGGAAAAGCGATACATCTAAACTTTTTGAATTACAAGATAACAATAAAAGCAGAGGAATTCTGATTTAAAACAGATCTGTAGACTGGTGTCCTGTGTTCTTTCATAGGACAGGAAACCAGAATAAACGAAAGCAGTGCATTAAATACCGAATGGCTTTTTTAAAATGGAAAATGGAAAATAAAGATGAACGTTTAATTTAACAGACTTCTCAGTTCATAGGGTTTGCTTACTTTCATATTACCCGAACTTTAATCTGGTTCCCTGTCCTATTATGGTTCCCATCTATGTTCTCGACAAGTGGATTCAATTTAGATATCAAATAAAACATGAAATGGCCATATATAGTGTGTGGTTTTGTTGAGTGCGGCCAGAAGTGTGCAATTCTATGTGTATTGAAAACATAAAATGTGTAGCCGCCGATAGGTTTAAATTATGATGTACTTAAATTTCTGTCAAAGAGCTCGTTCTGGGGCTTTGTCTTATTCATATTGATAAGGGGCATATCAATTATCTTCGGTATTAAGTTGTAGTTTTTTTACACATGTATTTAAAGATAAACCCTTAAAAAATAATCTACTTTAATATTTTGTTATTATTAATAATTTATTATTTTTTCTAAACTAATTTACATGTATCAAATTATATGTCATGCAAAATCATGCTATTTAACTGTATAAAATGATTCAACTTAATGAATCATCTTCAACTTCTATGAAATCTATCTCTGAATACTGCCAACCCCTCTCGCAAGTGTTATAATCAGGAATTAAGTGCATGTCAGATTGTTTGTAAAAGGTGGAAAAAAGCAAAATAGTCCAAGCATTATAAACATGCTCAGAAGATGTGAAGCTGTTAGCTTGAGAAATCAAAGAATAGTGATATTTTACTCCACTACATTTCACATCATACATTACAACATAGCATGGCAAGAGTAAGTTATAAAAGTTAAAATCTGATTACTGAATCACTTCAGAGACAATATTTTATGGTTATTTTACAGGACAGGAAGGAGGAGATGTGGGATATGATGATGGTATTATTATTTTACAGGACAGGAAGGAGGTGTGGGATATGATGATGGTATTATTATTTTACAGGACAGGAAGAAGGAGATGTGGGATATGATGATGGTATTATTATTTTACAGGACAGGAAGAAGGAGATGTGGGATATGATGATGGTATTATTATTTTACAGGACAGGAAGAAGGAGATGTGGGATATGATGATGGTATTATTATTTTACAGGACAGGAAGAAGGAGATGTGGGATATGAAATGATGGTATTATTATTTTACAGGACAGGAAGAAGGAGGACGTGGGTATGATGATGGGTATTATTATTTTACAGGACAGGAAGAAGGAGATGTTGGGATATGATGATGGTATTGTTATTTTACAGGACAGGAAGAAGGAGATGTGGGATATGATGATGGTATTATTATTTTACAGGACAGGAAGAAGGAGATGTGGGATATGAAATGGTATTATTATTTTTTACAGGAAGGAAGAAGGAGACGTGGGAATATGATGATGATATTATTATTTTACAGGGCAGGAAGAAGGAGACGTGGGATATGATGATGGTATTAATTATTTTTACAGGACAGGAAGAAGGAGATGTGGATATGATGATGGTATTATTATTTTACAGGACAGGAAGAAGGAGATGTGGGATATGATGATGGTATTATTATTTTACAGGACAGGAAGAAGGAGATGTGGGATATGATGATGGTATTATTATTTTACAGGACAGGAAGAAGGAGATGTGGGATATGATGATGGTATTATTATTTTACAGGACAGGAAGAAGGAGATGTGGGATATGATGATGGTATTATTATTTTACAGGACAGGTAGAAGGAGATGTGGGATATGATGATGGTATTATTATTTTACAGGGAAGGAAGAAGGAGACGTGGGATATGATGATGATATTATTATTTTACAGGGCAGGAAGAAGGAGACGTGGGATATGATGATGGTATTATTATTTTACAGGGCAGGAAGAAGGAGATGTGGGATATGATGATGGTATTATTATTTTACAGGACAGGAAGAAGGAGACGTGGGATATAATGATGGTATTATTATTTTACAGGACAGGAAGAAGGAGACGTGGGATATGATGATGGTATTATTATTTTACAGGGCAGGAAGAAGGAGATGTGGGATATGATGATGGTATTATTATTTTACAGGACAGGAAGAAGGAGACGTGGGATATGATGATGGTATTATTATTTTACAGGACAGGAAGAAGGAGATGTGGGATATGATGATGGTATCAAGATAACTCCTTTCAACATGAGAGAAGAAATGGAAGAAGGTCATTTTGATAAAGATGGAATGTACATATTTGATAAGGACAAGGTATAATATTTATTCAACAATGGTTTATGAAATGATAAAATATATATTGCATACTTTATATAAAATTACTATTAAAAAATGATGTACAATGATTCCGAGCAGTGTGTGCCAAACAAAAAGTCCTATTAAACACAAGTAACTTTCATTGTTATTCAAAATTGTGTCAGATCTTATCTTCTAGCATGACATGGAGTATACTTAATACTGCATTTTATTTTTATCGAAATATATACCGGTATATGTATATTCAAATTTTGTCTTATTTTCCAGCTTTTTATTTAAAAATGATGTTTTTCTAATTCTAAATATATTGTTCTATATACATAATACAAGGATAAAAAAAAAAAAAATAATAATAATGATGATAAAAATAATAATAATAATATTGATAATAATAATAAAGACCTTATTTAAAGCGGAAACATAGTTAGGCAAGCCCAGTGACACAAGTTAACATGGAAGGTCAGGAAAATGAATATGCAAGTGTATTTGAATTAAAAAATTTTAATACTTACCATACTTACTTGTTTACTGTAGGACAAGATAAAAGATGAGTGGATGGATAACATAGATTGGCAGACAATAAAAGAAAGAGAAGATAATAAAACAACAGAGATGAATGATGATGATAGTGATGATGAAGCTGATAAACTTGATCTAAAATCTATGTACAGGTATACCCTCTTCTATGTTGTGATGTGTTCGTACAATAAATGTAGAGTAACTGGACTTAAAGATCCTGTAACACATTTTTTTTCATGGTTTTATTTCATAAATTTATTTGTTTAACATATAAGATTGAAATATATTTCATTCTTGAACACCAGCTTTTTTATTTTCAGTTGGGCTACGCTACTCGTGAAAATATTGCATGTGGTGTTCACTCAGTGAAATATATTTCAATCTTACATGCAAAACAAACAAATATCCTCTATATAAAAGTAAACATTTTGTAAGATTTTTTGGCATGTTGTATATGCACATATAAATGTTGTTATTTTTTTGCAATATAACCCAAGCAGCTATATGCAAACAACCATTTACATAGGACCATACAACCTGTCAAAAAATCTATAATTAATAATATATGGTTCAAGTCAGTCTAAATAACTATGCTCACATGTATACTCTTTAAGGAAAAAAACATAGTGCTTTGAGTTTCTCTCAGCTAACTAAGAGCTTACTTAGGTGAAAAAATCAGTCAGAATACTTTTAGAATTCATCAAATAAAGAAATGCATTTTGATCATGTAATGTAACACTTGTTGTGTGATGTCAGCCTCAGTGAATTACTCATTAGCCTGGACAATAGATGTGGATACCCCGGTATTCACATATCATCATTAACTGTACATTTATACATATATGTTATTTAAAAAAGTGATTATCATTATCTGAAAATTTCACTGTATAACCATGATGTAAATTATATATATTTTATGTATATTTATGTTTTGAGGCCCACATGGAAGATAAGGTAATTAAATGTGTAGCCTCAGTAATTAAAGACTTTACTTTACTATCTTAAACCATTATCCTGCAGGCTACAACTGAATGTACCCATTGAGCCGTGTCACGACAAAACCAACATAATGGGTTTGCGACCAGCATGGATCCAGACCAGCCTGCGCATCCGCGCAGTCTGATCAGGATCCATGCTGTTTGCTATCAGTTTCTCTACTTGCTATAGGGTTTGTAAGCGAACAGCATGGATCCTGATCAGACTACGCTGATGCGTAAATATGATTGAAAGCTGGGCAAAAATCTAAATTTACAATATTTAGCTTTATAAAGGGTTAATGAATCAACCTTGTTTTGAAAATATAATTAAATGCCAGTGTTTTGTAGTTTGTGAACATTGATATAAATTCTGGAGAGCACAGATTATTTAAAAAATATCTTTTAAAAGTATAAAATAATATGAAATTTGCATTTTTGAAAACGTTTTTTAGCATAATAATAACATATGACTCATATGATTTTAAAAAACAGTTTGTGTTAAAAAAAGGTACATTTTATCTTGCAGTGAGATGTTGACATACCTGAAACCTGGAGAGACTGTACGTAAAGGATTAAGGCGGTTAGGTTGTAAGAAAGGTAAACCAGTCTCGTCGATGGACCGATGGAAAGCCAAGAAACAGAAGAAGGAAGAAAGTGAAGAGGACAAACAAGCTGCTAAAGATAAAGAAGACTTTCTTACACTCACCGGCCTCGCTGATAAACTGCTGCAAAATGGAAACATGGACGTTTATGAAATGACATATGAGAAATTGACATATGAACTTAAAAAATTTGATAACGGTAAAGAAAGAGTGTCCGTACCTGAAAAGATAGACGACGATGATGCTTTAGATATGTTCGCTGATGACATTGATAAAACTGAAACGGAAAAAATTGGAAAAGATTTCGGAAACGCTGATTCTGTGAAGACTGAGTCAAATTCAAATGCTGACAAATCAAAGGAAGATAAAGGTAAAATTTTAAACAGATTTATTCTTTCTTCATAAATGCTTAAAAAGAAATTTTTTAGCCTACAATGTCTTGACATAGATACAGACTACTTTGAAGAAACATATAAAGAAGAAAGTTTAGTCTGGTTGGTTACAGTTGCTGATATAATATTACAAAGGCATTTATGACAGTGACTTATGTCATCAATTTTAAATCACTTGCCTCTTTTTCTACTATACAGCTGGCTTACTGAGTTTTCTCGGATACTTTCTTATGCTTAAAGTGTATACAATACAACTTCCTTGTTAGTCTTTAAAATGTATTCCGATTCAATTATTATACAAATTAATGAATCTCAAACTTCTGGCAACTGGATGATTTATTATCTTAATTAAGTGCAAATTTTGGGACTAGTTATAGTAATAATGTTGTTTTTATTTACATGAATATTTTTGTTCAATCAAACTAGAAAAGATATACTACTGGTATAGTTGATTACATGATTTTCGTTAATGAACTACTTTAAAATTTCAAAGAAGAGAGTGAAATAAGCCAAATATATAAAACTACTAAAATGATTTATAAAAAAAATCTGTGTCAATGAAAAAAAAATATATATTGGAAAGTTCAGACAATACGATATAAATTAAAGTAAAGCTACTTGTTAACGGTATTACTTTTAGTATAATCTTTCTATAAATGAGCCGCGTCATGACAAAACCAACATAGTGCGTTTGCGACCGGCATCAAGACCAGCCTGCACATCTGTGCAGTCTGATCAGGATCCATGCTGTTGGCTTACAAACCCTATGAGAAGTAGAAAAACTGATAGCAAACAGCATGGATCCTGATCAGACTGCGCGGATGCGCATGCTGGTCGCAAACCCATTATGTTGGTTTTGTCATGACGTGGCTCAAATACTGATTTTTTCCCCAATACATCTGTAATTCTTTTTCTCAGGACATCTGTTATTCTTATATAATGTATTTTCTGTTTGGTTTAGATACGGTACAATCTTATATAATGTATTTTCTGTTTGGTTTAGATACGGTACAATCAGACGAGGTTATAATGTATTTTCTGTTTGGTTTAGATACGGTACAATCAAATGAGGTTATATAATGTATTTTCTGTTTGGTTTAGATACGGTACAATCAAATGAGGTTATATAATGTATTTTCTGTTTGGTTTAGATACGGTACAATCAAATGAGGTCATGTACTGTATTTTCTGTTTGGTTTAGATACGGTACAATCAAATGAGGTTATGTACTGTATTTTCTGTTTGGTTTAGATATGGTACAATCAAATGAGGTTATATAATGTATTTCTGTTTGGTTTAGATACGGTACAATCAGACGAGGTTATATAATGTATTTTCTGTTTGGTTTAGATACGGTACAATCAAATGAGGTTATATAATGTATTTCTGTTTGGTTTAGATACGGTACAATCAGACGAGGTTATATAATGTATTTCTGTTTGGTTTAGATACGGTACAATCAGACGAGGTTATATAATGTATTTTCTGTTTGGTTTAGATACGGTACAATCAGACGAGGTTATTATAATGTATTTTCTGTTTGGTTTAGATACGTTACAATCAGACGAGGTTATTTAATGTTATTTCTGTTTGGTTTAGATACGGTAAACAATCAGACGAGGTTATATAATGTATTTTCTGTTTGGTTTAGATACGGTACAATCAGACAAGGTTATATAATGTATTTTCTGTTTGGTTTAGATACGGTACAATCAGACAAGGTTATATAATGTATTTCTGTTTGGTTTAGATACGGTACAATCAGACGAGGTTATATAATGTATTTTCTGTTTGGTTTAGATACGGTACAATCAGACATCTGTAATTCTTATATACTGTATTTTCTGTTTGGTTTAGATACGGTACAATCAAATCTGTAATTCTTATATAATACTGTATTTCTGTTTGGTTTAGATACGGTACATGTATTTTCTGTTGGGTTTAGATACGGTACATGTATTTTCTGTTGGGTTTAGATACGGTACATGTATTTTCTGTTGGGTTTAGATATGGTACATGTATTTTCTGTTTGGTTTAGATACAGTACAATCAAATGAGGTTATACTGTATTTTCTGTTTGGTTTAGATACGGTACAATCAAATGAGGTTATAATGTATTTTCTGTTTGGTTTAGATACGGTACAATCAGACGAGGTTATATAATGCATTTTCTGTTTGGTTTAGATACGGTACAATCAGATGAGGTTATATAATGCATTTTCTGTTTGGTTTAGATACGGTACAATCAGATGAGGTTATATAATGTATTTTCTGTTTGGTTTAGATACGATACAATCAGACGAGGTTATGTGGGAGTATAAATGGGAAGACAAAGATGATGAAGAAATACACGGTCCGTACTTGAGCTCCGAAATGTTAAAATGGTCCGAGGATGGTTACTTCAAAGCCGGCGTGTTTTGTCGCAAAGCTGGTACACAGAGTCAGTTTTACACGTCGAAACGGATAGACTTTGACTTGTACACTTGACGTAGTTATTAATATCATGTTAAAGAAACATTTTGTTACAGTATCATTGAAATCTGAAAGACTTACGAAATTAAATGAACTTAAAAGATCATTTCTTAACCAGTATATTACAACATTATGTATTAATACACAATTAGGCAGCATATAGTAATGATCTTTAATAAAGTCTGGAAATGTTTGAGACTTTCCTTTTTACCTTAGACCAAAAACCAGTTCCCATTATTGTGTGTATTATGCATAAAATGTCATTTCTGTTTTGTACAAATATTTATACAGTAAACTATGACGTATATTTTGGGCTGGTGGCCTCACCATCACTCTGTTTATCAGCATTAAACTTGTCCGGCTCACACAGGTCAAACTCCTGGAGGGGATTTCAACCAAACTTCACGGAATCAATCAGTAGCAAACCTTGTTTTGCATATCACTGGTAGCTAATCACTGACATGTTCTGCTTTGCTGCACAAAATAGCTACCAGAGCTAAAATATTGTCCAACTTTAATGTGTCAAACTGCTGGCAGGATATCAATAATACTTACAGGATACCATCCTAGTTGTGCATTTTGCCAGTCAAAACCACCTCACCTGCTGGAGCTAAGAGATTCATAGTCTCCAGTAATTCTAACCCATTTAGCCGCTTCTTACGCTCACATAGGGGTAAACAGTGGCTGCAATTCTTAGAGGAAACCCCTCGGTCATGGTGCTCAGAATTGCAAAGGTCAATATCATTTTATGTATTTCATACTAAATGCATCAATTTTGATATCAAAATCTCCATTTATTTACATGTATAAAATATCAAGATGTTGACAGGAGTAAAACCAATTTCAGACAAAGAGGATGTTCCGTTCACTAGAAGCAATGGATTCATGATCTGTGACAAGTAAATGTTAAAGCCTGTACAGATTCTGGCAGAAATAATCTAAATGACATGGTCATTGGACTCAAAATTTAGATGTACAGATAAAAATGCCTCGATGTTTTGGAATTCTGTAACTAGTAATTTACTACTTAAAGGATATGTAGTCTGTTAACCCAAAGGTGTACTACAAAAAATATTGGCTACTGCAGAAATTAGTGTCAGCTACATTTGCAAAAGTATGTTAAATAAAGTTTCATTAAAATCATTTGGGAGTGTATTATTGCAGACTACTCTTAATTTTTCACAGGTGGCAATAAAATTGAAGAGAATGCTAATTTAAAGAGTCTGAAACACTGCAAATTTAAACAATACATGAAATTTTCCTATTGAATTTTGAATTTGTAGTTTACTTTCTAGGATTTCTTCCTAATTGAGCAGAGACCAAAGTTGCTTTATTTAGGGAGAATTCTCGCTAATATTGCTGATATGGGAAAGAAGCTGATGTAACTTTGAATTTTTAGGAACGTTGCATGATTTTAAAGAAAATTTTTACAGGGAAAGAGGCCTTTTATATTGGGTAAAAAACCTACTTTTTTGCAGCAAAAAAACAACAAAACAACTAATGTCTCTGACAAGAAACCATAATAAGCATCTGACTGGAGTATATTAGTATAACTTTTTCATTAAAATTTACAAAAATACAGTGAATTAAAACTTTAAGTGACAAATAGCAACAATTTCTTGTTTTTTATCAAAAACTTTATTTTACAAATATTTACATGTACATAGATATGTAAATGGACGGAATAAATGAAATATAATTAAAAAGTAAAAAGATATAATATCTTGCTCTGAAAAAGATGTGTAGTTCTACAGCTTAATATACAATAATGAATCAAATTTATTTAAACAGCACTAGTTGTAACTTAAAATTACTTATATTAACTATCTTTACTAGTATCTGATACAGAGTTTATATAAAATATACCATTATTCAATAATACATTCCTAGGAACAAAACAATATACATCTACTTTAATTCTCTATTATAAATTGACTATATTAAGTTATCATAACAGAGTGGTAGTCCAAACCAATAAGTAAATGATCTTATTCTGATAACAGGCAAGTAAACTTAACTGTTTTAACAAAATCTTAAACTCATTTTTTTCATTTTTATAAACTGTCATTCTAATATAGATATCATTACATATATTTCTTTCTCCCAAGAGCAGTAATATTACACATGGTCTTAAAGTACCAGTAGAAACACATGACCTGTTATATGACATCAGATAAAATTTCATTCAACCATTCAATTGTTATTGTCATTCCCAAATTACAACAAAATTTTATGATCAAGCTATTTTCTAATTTCTGCGTGTCAGTCATTTTCCCGTTGTAAACAATATCGTCGTCTGGCGTTTCTGGCGATTTCAACAAAAATTAACAGAAATGATGTCCATAATTTTAAAAAATTACTTAAATGACATCATAGAAGAAATGTGCGATGATAAGCGGGTTATCTATGTTAATTAGTAGTTTTTTAGCAAAACATATACGATGACTAACTGCGCTTTTCTACCATGCGCCAGGTGCCGTGTATGTGCTTACTTAAAAGCAATATAAAATCATTATTTATTGACGCAGTTAACTGTTCCTTTCAATGAATGCTGATAAAATTTCATTACAATACACGTTGACATTCGAAAGATATTTAAAAAGTCCATGAATTTTTGGATAACCTCTCGTATATATATAAATAAGATCTACAGACTAATTACATAACTATAATTCAAGCATTCTACTTAAATCTTAACTCTGAATTTATCTAATGAATGTTTTAATGAATATGTCCTCCTTTGATATCAGTCTATACATAGTTTAAGGGACTTAAACATTAATCTGCTGAATCGGCCATGCTCTAAATGTGGACCAATCCATTCAATACCAAAATAGTCGGTGGTTTTTCTCACTTAATTGGGAAAAGGCCATAGCCTCTTGATTTTGAGAAAAATTGTTACAATCGCAAATTTGGGAAGTGAAAGAGCTGGTGTTGGTTCAAACTTTTTGGGAAAACTGCATGATTTTAAAGAGGGGATTTTAAAGATGGGAAGAGTATAAGAAAATTTACTGACAGTATAGGTCCTGGCTCTATACTGATGGAAAAGACTATTTACTCTCCGTTCAGGTTTTTAAAATAAATTAAATATTAAAACTAGACTAACAAAAAGTTTTACCCAAAACAAATAGCATGGGCTTTTTATGGGAGCTTCTGATTTTTAAAACACAAAGCACCTCCCAAGTGCAAAAAACAATTCATGGTTTTATAAATAAAATACACAAACTTTCTGGGACAAAAAATATAAACATAATTTGGGTTACTGAAGTTTTATTATTTATGTTTGGTTTAAGAAAAAAATGTTCTGGCCTCCTGACCTTGTAGCCCCGTAAAACCATTGGCATTTGTTAAAGGTGGTAAAAAATTCTTAAATGGAATTTGGTCACTTGATAATTTACCATGATTCGAATAGCAATATATCCACATATGATTTCAAACAGTACAAACAATGCCTCTATGATGTTCACAGCTCTTTCAAATGGAAGAATTTTCGCATCCTCATTGAAGAGAACCAGTAGGATCAGAGGAAACTGTATCAGCAAGGTCAACAGCCAGAAACCAGCCAACTCTGGTACCTGCAAACAAAGGAATTTACATAAAAATGGAACAAAATGTGTATACAAAATAACAGTGATATGTATACTTGAAAGATGTCAACAAATGAAAATCTTAACACTCACAGCAAAATTTATCTCATATTTGGTAACATAACATTGCAGGTAACATATTTACTGGAGCATTACAGGTAACATTATTTACTGGAGCATTACAGGTAACAATTTACTGGAGCATTAACAGGTAACAAATTTACTGGAGCATTACAGGTAACAAATTTACTGGAGCATACAGGTAACATTTACTGGTGCATTACAGGGTACAAATTTACTGGAGCATTACAGGTAAGCACTGGAGCATTACAGGTAACAAATTTACTGGACATTACAGGTAACAAATTTACTGGAGCATTACAGGTAACAAATTTACTGCTGCATTACAGGTAACCAAATTTACTGTGCATTACAGTGTAACAAATTTACTGGATGCATTACAGGTAACAAATTTACTGGTGCATTACAGGTAACATTACTGGAGTATTATGGGTAATAAATTTACTGGGAGCATTACAGGTAACAAATTTACTGGTGCATTACAGGTAACAAATTTACTGGAGCATTACAGGTAACAAATTTACTGGTGCATTACAGGTAACAAATTTACTGGAGCATTACAGGTAACAAATTTACTGGAGCATTACAGGTAACAAATTTACTGTACACTTACAGGTAACAAATTTTACTGGTGCATTACAGTAACAAATTTACTGGGAGCATTACAGGTAACAAATTTACTGGAGCATTACAGGTAACATATTTACTGGTGCATTACAGGTAACAAATTTACTGGTACCATTACAGGTAACAAATTTAAACTGGAGCATTACAGGTAACAAATTTACTGGAGCATTACAGGTAACAAATTACTGGAGCATTACAGGTAACAAATTTACTGGAGCATTACAGGTAACAAATTTACTGGAAGCATTACAGGTAACAAAATTTACTGGTGCATTACAGGTAAACAAATTTACTGGAGCATTACAGGTAACATATTTACTGGAGCATTACAGGTAACAAATTTACTGGAGCATTACAGGTAACAAATTTACTGGAGCAGCATTACAGGTAACAAATTTACTGGAGCATTACAGGTAACAAATTTACTGAGCATTACAGGTAACAATATTTACTGGAGCATTACAGGTAACAAATTTACTGGAGCATTACAGGTAACAGGTAACATATATTTACTGGAGCATTTACTGGAGCATTAACAGTAACAAAATTTACTGGTGCATTACAGTAACATATTTACTGGAGCATTACAGGGGTAACAAATTTACTGGACATTACAGGTAACAAATTTATATTTACCTGGAGCATTACAGGTAACAAATTTACTGGAGCATTACAGGGTAACAATTTACTGGAGCATTGTAAACATTACAGGTAACAAATTTACTGGAGCATTACAGGTAACAAATTTACTGGAGCATTACAGGTAACAAATTTACTGGAGCATTACAGGTAACAAATTTACTTGTGCTTTACAGGTAACATATTTACTGGTGCATTACAGGTAACAAATTTACTGGAGCATAACAGGTAACAAATTTACTGGTGCAATACAGGTCAACATATTTACTGGAGCCATTACAGGTAACAAATTTACTGCTGCATAGCAGGTACATTTTACTGGGAGGGCATTACAGGTAACAAATTTACTGGAGCATTACAGGTAACAAATTTACTGGTGCATTACAGGTAACAAATTTACTGGAGCATTACAGGTAACAAATTTACTGGAGCATTACAGGTAACAAATTTACTGGTGCATTACAGGTAACAAATTTACTGGAGCATTACAGGTAACAAATTTACTGGAGCATTACAGGTAACATATTTACTGGAGCATTACAGGTAACAAATTTACTGGAGCATTACAGGTAACAAATTTACTGGAGCATTACAGGTATCAAATTTACTGTCCAGAGCATTACAGGTAACATATTTACTGATGCATTACAGGTAACAAATATACTGGAGCATTACAGGTAACAAGTAGAACTGTTGACCTTCTGCAAACTAGCTCACTTTAGAGAAGAAGTGGCTCATATATAAAGTAACATTTTTAGAGAAAAAATGACCCATATATATAAAGTAACATTGAACAATATCTCAACTTGAACTACAAATGAATATAGACCAGTCCTAAAACCATCTGTTTAATGCTGAATCATCCATAAATATATATAATTTAAAGTTTCTCCTATATAAAACACTGTAATATGAATGTATGCTTACCCTCTCCATTAAGTTTCCAATGTATCCAACATACAGTCTAACAACTTCAATTATTGTGTAGGTAACATAAACAGCTATCAGCGTGATTTTATACAAGATTGACAGGTACTCGTACTGTAAAAATGACGAGGACACATGAAAATATAAAAACTCAATTATTTTACATTTTTTTAAACGGGGAGAAAAAGACACGTGACACAAGAACATTTTAAATAATTAGCAATTTGATCAGTATTGTTCAGATGATTGAAATGCTAAATATGATAGAATTAAAACGACTCTTTGTTAATATTTTGTCAGAATTTGCAATATGATAATGAACTGATACGATTTTAAACAACAACATTGGAGAGGATATCTTTTGTATTAAATTCATGTATGTACAATAATAATAATTATAATAATCATAAAATGCAACAACAGAAATGGCTAACATTACACTAACATTAGCGCGCTTTAACACTATGATTATACATGTGTATATAGCGCAAATGACATCACATCAAAGTGTTATTACACTAGTGTAATAAAAATTTTATTAAATGGCTTTATAACACTCCTTTGTCACAGTTTATGTGATAAAAAAAAATTTGTATGTATAAGTTGCACAAAAATGAGAATGACTATAAATACTTTTTTGAAGTCCTACAAGTACGAGGGTTGTCCCAAAAGTCTGTGACAAATTTTATCATGGTTAATTTTTAACGCCATTAGATAATAATTCACACACATAACCATTAAGTTTATTATTTAACATTACAACAAATCATTTATAAAAAATTTACTCTAGTTACTTAGAAATTTTCAGTATTAACGACATTGGTTTGGGTTGCCGGCGCACGTCAAATAATTTGCATTTTGTTATGAATAGGCTAAAATTAATTATGTATATTTCAAATATCTGATGATGGGTCTGCACAATGTCACGTTGACTTCCTCTGCTGCTATGTTTACATCATCTCAGAAAATTTTAGTTAAATAACTTAAGAAACGCACCAAGTAACGGATGTATGAAAATATCTCATAAAAAATAGGAAAATTAAAATGGCGACGTTGAAAGAATTTGCGGCACAGTGAATAGGTCACTCAGGTTTCGTGACTATTTCGAGATGAAACATATTAAGATTTTCAAAAAATATACCAAATAGAACAGTTTAGCAACATATCCTGAGCATTTGTTTACTAAAGGCATGAACGGATCTAGAGTTCTCCACTACAAAAAGTGAAAATAAGGAAAACACGAATAGGAAGATCGATCTCCGTCCCCTATTTCCTACATCTAAAAACAGGTGCAACGAGACTGGAAGTTTGCGTATAGCAAAAACTAATGTATGCTATCCAAACATTCCACAGACATTAACAACCACATGATTTAAGTCCGTAATTGACGATTTATTGGTAAAGCTGCACCATTATTGCGTTGAAAGCCATTGAGAGTATTTGAGAAAGGCGCCTTATATAGATTTAACGCCGTCTTTGACGTTTGACGTGCGCCGCGATTCATACAGTTGCCATGGTATTTACGGCATATTTTTGTTGTTTGTTGATATTTTCCTATGTAAGTTTCTGAAAACGTTTTAATTATATGGATTTATAACATATTAAAATATCAAATTCGTACCTATTTTATTTAGCTTTTAAACAATCTTGTCACAGAATATTGGGACAACCCTCGTATTGTTCATTAGCTTCTTTACAATAATAGTAGAAATACATGTACTGTTAGAAAACTTGAATCTTGTTTGAAACTTTGATAGAACAAAGCAGGTTTACCTTGACTTCAAATCCAACCAGCGTAACTATTATCCAGAAAGGAGAAAAGAAGGCATTGAAATAAATAGCCATTTGTAATGGAAGATTTGTCACATAGTCGTTTCCTGCAATTTAACAAAAATAAACATTTTATGACTATTCTTTGCAGATTTTTTCCAGATTACATTATACATGTACAAGATTTATTTACTTCTTGTGGTTATATGAACAATTGGCAAACATTTCACCACGTATTAACATGGCAGACTGACCAAAATGTTATTGCCTTTAATCATTGACTTAAACATTGCCTTTTTTAATGTAACTCAATGATAATAGGCAGGGTATTTCAATAACGAACAATAGCAACTTTTCGGATTAATAATAATTGTTGAGTAATCAGAGTGAAAACAGATCCAGAAGCCGTGCATGAAATACTGAATGACACATTTAAAACAGAAAAAATGAATGATTTCTTAACCAACTTCCCCATAATTTCAGGAAAAGAGTCAACTCCCTATACCAACTCGGCATGGGTCAACTCTGCACGGGTCAACTCGGCCCACTCTACAAAAATGTATATAACGTATTAACTTTGCTTTGCATGTTGTTAAGTTATTTCTTAACTGTATGATTTTATATTTTGTATCATGTGCTATGTTCCTAAAATATATAAATAAAAAAATAAATAAAAAAATGAATAATAAGAAATATCTTATTATCATATAATTGTACTTCTGCCGAAATAAAGTACATTTAGAAAGAAATTGTTATTTATTTGTCTTGCATATTCAATAAAATTAATATAGATCTAATAAAAATGTGTTTCCTTAGATGCATTTTGTTTGTAAAGTAATATTAAAAAAAAAGAAACAAAAAACGTGTTTACTTAATATCATAAGCTTCTAATTAATTGAAGGTGGTATCAAATTTGAATGAATGAGTCAATCATAATTATCATCTAATTAATCAGTATCCTTAACATACACACTAATTGATAATAATAGCTTGTAACAATATATATTTCAACACATTGTTTGACACTGAAGGTATTTAAATTTACAGTTAAACCTACCACGAGTGAGTCAGAAATACAGTGAGATACTCAATCGGTTTAATATCTTGACTCGCAAATAAATGAAAAGTGGGCCGAGTTGACACATGCAGAGTTGGAATAGGGCCGAGCTAACTTGGGGGCCAAGTACGTTTTGGGGCTGAGCTGACCCGGATTCATAATTTCATAGGCTTTGTCGCCTAATTTCATATTATTTCTTGACACAGGGCCATTTGTTCATTAATGTCATTTTTATATTTCTTATCATAAAACTTTGTTTGTTCAATAAAATAAAGTATATCATCTTTGAATAAGTTCATCATTTATTGTTTCTTTCTTCATTTGTTACGAATTATCCATGGTGCGAATTTTTTCAAAACACAAGACCGAACATGCACAAAAAGAACTGCAGCATAACATGGACAACATTAACATTGACAGAAAATAAAATTAATGAAATCGTTGACCTGCTTTTAAAATTTGATGTTTTTGAGGGTCTTTAGCTGATTTTGACACGGGAAACAGAGTATCTGTGACCGAAGTCATCGTTCTCCGAAATGTTGCCTCCATTTTGTCTCAATGTTGTGATCACGTGACGTTGGTAATTAAGAGTGAAATGTATCTTATTTCCCGGAATGGAAAAGGAAAGAACTGTGCATATTAAATGTGTTCCGTAATAATTCTAAGTATGTTTTTGAATTTTTAGTAGACTAACAATAAAAAAGAAAAGAAAAAGAAAATTGATTATATTTCAAGGTTATTGTTACATTTTAAATCATGTTGATGTTGTTGTTAATCATAACCGCCTATGTAGGCGAACCACTGTGTAGTTAACGAATGTCAGACGTTTCACTCCCAAGACGTTTCACTATTGAGACGTTTCACTCCCAAGACGGTTCACACCTAGACGTTTCACTCCCATTTTGTCAATTGTATGGACGTTTCACTCCCAATTTTTAGAGATGTTTACCAGAAAAATTAACAAATTTTAATTTCATTAATATCAAACAGTGTAAAAATGAAATTCAATTTAATGTTTCATTTTGTTGATTTCAAAAGTATTGTTTATACAAATTATTAGAAGATTACTCATTTAATTATGGGTTGAGTGATAAGAGGTGTAAATAAATATCACTTTTATTATAAGTGTAACAACATGAGAAAATTCTATTTATAGTAGATTAAAAAAAATTAGAATAACATAGAAAGAACAACAAAGACATATTATAAAAATCAGTTTAAATATTGAAATCACTACTAGAGGTAATTATAATAAAAAAATATCAATACATTAAAAATATTGACAATATAATGATTTTTTTGTAAGTCTTAAACAATAAAATGCGAAACATGTTTATAAAATATTATTTTTTTAAAATTATTTTCTTTATCAATTTATTAAACAGAAGCCATTTTACAAACTTTAGTAATTGTGGTGTTATCTCATCACCTAATTAGTTGTACAAACACAGACAATCAACTAACAGTTTGACACCACTATTAAATCAGTTGTATAAACACTGCAATTAAGCATCAACAATTTACTAATCAGTGGTTTATTGGACCATTAAAATAATTTTTTGACAACAGCCAATTTAAACAGAAACTTTTCCATAAGTTTTGTTTATATAATAATTAATTTTAGTCACAAAAATATGATTATACATGACAAGTATTGAAAAAGTCCCAATTAATACTTCTAATTTAATTTAAAGATATTTCTGATTTCAATGGCCATTAAAATTTTTGACATATATCGCAAAAGCACTATACTAGCATTAAATAATTTAACAATTTTGTATCTCAAAATTAACAACAAAGAAACATGTTACTCAAAGTTAATTGTTGTCACAAGATTGTTATGCTTTAAATTAAAATTGCCTATCGAGTCCATGTTTACAATAAATCAAATAGTTAATTTTATTATTGTGTTATTTTAATCAAAAATATTTTTTCTTTAAGTGAAATGAAATGATAGAACTTAAAGTACTGAGTTTTAAGTCATTGACAAAAAAGTGAAATCCCCATTTAATTTATTTTTATTAAATTTAAGGTCTATTTTAGTTCAATTCAATTCAATATTTTAGGTCTATTTTAGTATATCATAAGTATCAAAATAATTTTGGTATAAAAAGGGAGTGAAACGTCTTGAAGACGTTTCACTCCCATTTGGGAGTGAAACGTCTTGGTGTGAACCGTCTTGGTGTGAACCGTCTCAATAGTGAAACGTCTGTCTACCGTAGTTAACAGAGTGTAACTAATAATCCTCCGCCGAATATCACTAGCTACCTATGTACAGCTGCACTTATATCCACAGTGTCTCCAATACAGTAGATATATCATATAAAATCTATGTACACTGATACTGTAATAATATACTCATGTATGTTGCTCCACCTTGTTGATTGCTCCGTTACTGCTCCTTGTCTTCTTAGGCTTGAGCAACATTAAAGACTTGTATCTTGCTGAAAGAAGAAGGTAGGTAAGATAGAGAAAATAAGAATTCCTAAAGAAAGCCCAACTACGTCGGCAATGATATTCAAGTTTATGTAGATTTTCTGGCTTCATACTCGGGATAGTTATGTGTGACGTCTAGAATAATTCCAATTTGTTGTTTTGAAGAAAGATCATTAAAGTTCTTTCCAGTTAATATTGTGTACTCTTCTATAATTTCAGACAGTACTTTTACGCTGGAGTTCAAGGATTTCACAGTTAAATAGAAAATGCTCGATATCTTCTGATTCTCTATTGCATAGCTGACACATTGGATTCACTGTATTTTGATTAAATGCTGCTCTATTATTTTTTATAGTATATATATGGTGATGTAAGTAGCAAAAACTTGATAGGACGTACATGTATATATTTATTTCACGAACAGAGTTCCCTTTTGTTGTAATATTCGTATGCACTTTTCCAGGAGTATATTATATATTTATGAATTGCAATGATTCATACAAATTTTACTTTCTCTTTAAACTGGGAAGAGACAATTTCGAATACTGTTTTTTGTCCATACACTTTGTTTTGTAGGATGACCAAGGTTGCGGTTGATGTGGCCAAGTTCGTATTTCAAAAATAGCTTCAATGAACCAACTGGAGCTATTGATACTTTTAACTATTAATTGTCTTCTAGCAAGTTTTTTATCGACATTATTTTCTATCTGATGACAGATATTATTGAAGAAATTCAAGATTCTTTATGTGTAATTGTTCCTCGACTGGTAGAAAACCTGACAGTAAAAATGGGACAGGATCGGGAGCGATAATATTTGTTTAAGTAGTTTCTTTTGAAAAAGTTCTAACTGTAATATATACATATGGTGGGATTATAAGATCTAATCCATATAATAAGACTGCAGATATATAAGTTCTTATAAGATGATTGCCCCGATTGCCCCAATCCAGCCCCCTTCAAGTTTAATGTGTATACTATTCCCCTATGAAGAAAATCTAAGTTGCATAATCTTATCAGTCAGTCAAGCTCATTTGGAAGATGTTACCATTTATTTTGGCAGCAACACCTTATTTTTCCCCATGATGCATAGAATGGGTCATTGGCCTTCCGTGCATCAATATAGTATCATCACAAAAATCGACTTGCATACATACATAGTATCATTCAGTGAATTACTGAATTAAAAATTTATTGGCCACCTTTTGGTTGTTAATAATATTTAAGAACATGAATGGTGACATGTCCGAGGTCCGCACTCTAAGTGCCTGAAAGGGCGTATGGACCCTCATTAAGTCTTAAATAGATACATACATATACAACTAAGAGTAACTAGAAAAGGAAACACATTGTCAGTATAAGCATTGACATATCGTTCCCAGTCCTTTTGAATACATACCTCAACAACCCGGTATTTCTTTCTCTGCAACCGACCTATTCCATGATCTAATATTCGCCGAAATCAAGCTCAGCCTCCTTGACCTGTTTTCTTATAACAGGGACCAAATAATTTTTAAAAAAACAACGATTGCAAACATTCGTCCCATTCAGCTGACTTGAAAATAATCTGGAAACAAAGCGATCCCTCAAAAGCATTAATCACAATAAAATTACATAAGAATTGCAGACTCGGTTTGATTGAGTCTGTACATGAGGGATAATGAATAAGTGCAACATCCCTCACGCCCCCTAGCACCGGCTGAGCGGTACTCAATTCTCAACACTTAATAATACTGCTGGCATCAATGATCCCGATGGACCAGAAAAATATAACAACACTGAAAAGAAGTAAGGGGCAACTTTTTACAGCTGCCACATGGCATTAGTAGATTAGTATAGTACGTATTAGTAGATGGACCAGTTCTAGTAAACTTACCGGCTTCAAAATCTAGCACAAATCCCTCTAGAGAAATGTGTTTGCTCAGGATAACACGTGTCTTTTGAAGGACGTCGATGTAATATTTCTTCTACGTCGGCTCAGGAGTCAGGAATACGAAGTGTAGAGGTAATTGCTGCTTGACTTCATCGGAACGTATAAAGCCATGACTTGACATCAGTTGACCGCCCCTGAATTGCGCTTCTACAATTTATTACCAATTCAAAACGATCAGTTTAAAGCATATTTACAGCTTTATGTTTAAGTTCAAGCAAAATTTGTTTATTTGTATGAATATTAGAATTAAAATGTTATGATATTTCCTAAAAGTAGTATATCTGAATTTTACTCTAAAAATATAAATACCAGGAGGTTAACGCGTCTACCTCCCGTGCTCGCAAGAAATCATACACTCTGAATTAAATAAGCAAGCAATAAATCTTACATTCATCAAAAGTAACAGGTACTTGTGCTTGCGATAAAGTACAAAAGGTTTTTCAACAGTCAACACATAATAAATTGTCATGTCTTCAAGATAAAGAAAATATGCTTGGCAAAAAGTATGCTTAAATGTACCGTCCATAAACCAACGTTTATATAGTGGTGTGTTGTACTTAGATCAAGTTGCTTTGGTGTTGCAAACATCATATGTCGTTGATCATCAACTCAAAGATCACCCACGATGAAGTCATTAGCGCCAAGAGACTCATAGTCAACTTCAAAGTACAAGTTTATAGAATTCTTGTTCTCATTTTCTCACGTTGGCGATCGGCTGTTCTCTTAAGAACGTTTTGTTTTGGTGATGTTTGGACACTGACCTTTTTCACTCATAACTGTCTTTACTATGTCAAGTGCTGAATGGAAGATATGATGGCTAGCCTCTGACTTCACCTTCGATATAAGCTGTTTCTTGTAGAATAGACCGGGAACAGGCTTGCGCGTGTGTGTGTTGGTGCGTGCGTGTGTGTGTACGCGTGCGTGCGTGTGTGTGTGTGTTGTTGATCTTAGTAGGTTAACCTTCTAAAATGGATATGGAGAGTGGCCCAAAGTCAGCATTATTTTCCACAATCTATGTCTGTGGTTCAGGATAAGTTGGAACACAAACATTGCCCTCAAAGGCATCAACTGTGTCAGTTTTTGGCACACTAGCGGAACTTTTGGTGGAATGTCTACAGACTCACTGAGACCGTTGTAGGGATCAATAAACATGTTCACACAGTCAACATTATCATCTCTTGAAACAGTGTTAAACTCATGTTGCAGATGCAGGTACTACACTTGAATGGAATGCCAAAGACAGCGCAGTCTATATGACCGGTGTGAGATACCTATACTAAACATCAAGAACGGAAGACCGTAGAACCCAAATAAAAATGGTCAGAGAAACTGCCTATAAGACTTTATAAGACCCTCAGCTTAAACATCTTTGACAGCCTGCCCAGGAACGATGCGGTGGTTGAACTTTGCTCTATTGAATTCAATGTGGCTTACTGCCGTGATCCGGATTGGAAACTACCAATACCAACAACTCTACGAAACTCAACTAAACGTTTGACAGAATAGCTGGTGTCTGACCTCAACAAAGGGAAACAACATGACTTTATGGACCTAGACTTTTCGTGCGCCTATAACTGGTATCAAATCCGCGACTCCTTACCAAAATTTAACACTATATATTATATACTGTGTGAGAGAGGGAACAAATATATACACGAGGGGGAACAAATACACGAATTAAGGCTTTCCTAGCAAACAGGACACAATCTACGGTCATCATTTGGGTCCCACTAGGTATGTATTTGGTCCAACAGTACAAAAGGTCAGACAAATAACAACAAGATTTTTAAAAAGTACAGTATCCTAGCTACGGGCCCTAATTAAGAAAAGTTTAAGACAAGACGATAACCTGAGTCCAAACCTATTTTAATTGGTTATCAATGATTTAACATCCTGCTTTTGTTATGAAGATGATCCAGTTATGCTTGGTGCCATTCCCCTTAATTATTTACTATATGCAGAAAAACCCCAAACACCCCCCAAAAAAACAACAAACAAACAAAAAAAACCAGTTGATTATCCAATGCATGCTTGATACTACAACATTTTAAAATACATGAAAGTCAACAATGTGATAAGAATCCATATGTTGTTGTACGGAAACAACTGTTGAGTACTTTTAAAATATGATTTATGGATAAATTTGAAAAATGTGGTAGATAATGATGGAAAACTACGTACTTATGCACTGTTTAAAACAATTTTTTGTAGGGAACCTTATTTAGCATTAATCAAAGATAAAAATATTAGAGCTTGTTTTACAAAGTTAAGGATAAGTTCTCACAAATTACAAATAGAGATCGGGAGGTATAAAAAATCAAGTCTGATGAAAAATTTTGTGAAGTATGCAACTCAACTGAAGTTGAAGACGAGCTATACATTTTGTTACTGCTTGCTGTAAGGAACATAGTACATGATACAAATAATAAAATCATACAGTTAAGAGATAACATATAAATCATATATATATAAAACAGCATAAATTAAAGAGCACACTTTTGTCATAAAAAATAATAAAAGGTACTATGCAACTATGGATATCCCATTTAGCTTAAAGCTTATTTCCAATGGGGTCCATAGAAATAAAAATACAACCCTTTCCCCCCTAAAAAAAACAAAAGCAAAAAAAACTAATCTAACTAACTTTGGTCAAGATTTTGGTTTTTTCCAGTATATGTATAAATAAATAAAAAAAAATAAATATAGACCCTAAACTTATCAAGAAACCTTCACATAGACAAGATAACAAAAACGAATAGCACTTTCTTTAATTTTAATAATTTTCAGGGGATTTTCCATTTTCCAGGTACTTTCAACAGCAGGTGTCTGACGCGGGAGATGTAATAAAGATGCGGCGTACCTTCCGTGAAAAAAAGACTCTTTCCGTTAAATTCCGGCATTGTAATGTCAAAATATTTTTGACCAATGAAAAAGCTGTAAATTCGCTCCCTGTTTAAAGTATGGAAATTTGGTAAATAACATGGATCAGTAGGTATCATTTGCCAGAACTTATCTTACTTTCGATTTTCAATGTTTTTGGTAATAAAACATTTAGGTAAAGAAGTTACATTTATTAAAATAATGCTAGACAAACATGCTTTGTTTTGATTCTCTCTACATCCTGGTTTCGTACCATTAATTTTCGTACAAGCGCGACATAAAATTGGAACACGTCTAGTTTAGCGGTTTCTGGAAGATCAACAATATTAGCACACATCTAAAACAGTATTAGCACATGCTTATTGGAGCTCCTACCCCCCACACAACTGTTTTTATGCACACATAGAGGATGTAATTTATTTAGATTCAAATCTACATCAAAATTTATTTTACATCAAAATTCAGGAAAACTAACATTTAGAATCTGATTTGTTTGACCCGAGACTCGGGTCTTGACCCGTGTACATTCTGAAATGCACTTGTTTGACCCTTCATAAAATCAACTCGCAATACGGTTGTCATTTTTACCCATTATAAAATCCGATAAAATCACCTGATCACAGTTTGGGATATATTATTTCTTAAATCTCAATTTAGACATTTGTCACAACCTCCTCTCAACCTACTCTCTTTTACTTGAATTTTGTCAACTTTTTGCTTATGAGACCAACATTATAATGATTATTGTCGTTTCAGAGCATGGAAGATTTGCACATAAAGGAAAATTTGCCATTACAAAATGATAGTGTAAGCTTTAACTTTAAGTATTAACTTCATATTTTTAAATAGTGAGTTATATTACCTTGGAATTTGGCATTGTATCAATGAAAATAATGGTACTCTTTTTTTTTCCTTGTAAATTTATAGTAACATATAGTGATATACTGATGATTTAGTAATTATTTGTTTTACATTACAATGTTTTAATTTCTATAGTTTCTTACCAACATACCAGAAAATTCAATTTATTAATAACAAATATTGCTTGTGTAAAGCATCATAAATTTGAATATTTGAATTAAACTTGGAAAAATCATATAATAATTTTACATTTTGAATATGATGTAAATTTGCCGTTATTTCAGGATGCTGTGAAAGTACTCTCACTGCCTGCTTCTATTAATAAGAGAGCCCCTTAAAGTCTTCAACATGAGTACATCCACTCCTAGAAAGCCCCTCACTGATATTAAACAGGTGGCTAGACCCAAAGACAGTGTGAATATAAAGACAAGTACACCATTCGGGACCCCTCGACCAACAAACTTACATAGGTTTTAACAAACTTACTTTTGTTTAGCATAATTCTATATTAATTTCTAAGTTGTAATAAAGAGATGATTTAGATTTTAATCATTAATACCTTTTGACTTTGAGTAATGAATTTTAATTTTGATGTCTTGTCCGAAGGTTTTTAGTATCAAAGTAATAAAATTATGATATGAAAATTGAAATTGAGCTGCTTTAAAGTTATTCAGTCAAGTAGACTATTGAATTTTTATGTATCATTAAAGCCATGAACGTTCACATTTATATGTAAGAATTATCCACTGTCTAGATATGGACAATTCCATAGAAAATTTAATGTGCACAAATCATATTTACCCATAGCTGAACAATCCCTTGCTTCTGTCTACCGGTTTAAAATTAATATAATTGAGCCGTGCCATGACAAAACCAACATAATGGGTTTGCAACCAGCATGGATCCAAACCAGCCTGCGCATCTGCGCAGTCTGATCAGGATCCATGCTGTTCGCTTACTAACCCTATATCAAGTAGAAAAACTGATAGCGAACAGCATGGATCCTGATCAGACTGCGTTGATGCGCATCCTGGTCTGGATCCATGCTGGTCGCAAACCCATTATGTTGGTTTTGTCATGGTATGTCTCATATATTCTAAACTTGTGAAGTTTACTATTCTCTATTTGTAAGTAATAACCTCTCATCTATGCTTATTGTAACAAATTACAGAAAAGTCTCTTTACATTACGACTGGCTCAGTATGTTACACTTTCTTTTCCTTTTACAAAGCAGGAAATTAAAGCCATCATCATTGTTAAAGAAAGCTGATAAAGAAAATGTGATGACTGACAGTACAAGAGTGAGTATAGTCCATTGTACCATCTCGTGTTTAAAAAAGTTTTGTAATATATTCAAATATCATAACAATAAAGGTGTGTATATCGGGTAATGGGTTAATGACATAACTTTGTGGTTATTATTTTGAGTAAACATTTTCCATAAATGTATGATATTTTTTTGGGAAAATTAGATTTAGTATAAGGTAAATGTGATTGAGATATTATAATTTAAATAACTACAGACTTCCATTTTATTAACAAGATTAAAACAGCTGATACTTAACAATGTATTGCAAATACCCTGTAATTCAGGCTTGGATTTAGCACTGTTTCCTATTCTTATCTGTTACAATCGTGAATGCGCTCAAGCGTAAAACATCTGGTCGGCAATCAGGATTTCACATGTAACATTTTCTGAAAATTTTATTGGAATTGAATCATAATTAAAAGAATTCTCAAAGTTTAAAGAAGCAAATTACCAGATTCGTGTAGTATATGATTTATCATTATGTAACTGTAGCACAATATTGGTATTACCTCCCTTAGATATAGGGTGTGTTTATATATTCTCCCTATACGGCCTCATTAACAGTTACGATATTAAATTAACAGAATTTTTTTTTTTTTATTTAGATGGGAAAGGGTGCAGATTCTTATTCATCAACTCACAGAATGGATGAAATATTTGAAGAAAATGTGGAAGAATTTGTTACCAAGGTTCTTGATCAGTGTGTCCAGGATCTGAATGATGAGGTTAACACATATTTGAGTCGCGTCATGACAAAACCAACATAATTCATTTGCGACACGACAAAACCAACATAATGCGTTTGCGACCAGCATGGATCCAGACCAGCCTGCGCATCCGCGCAGTCTGATCAGGATCCATGCTGTTCGTTATCAGTTTCTCTAGTTGTAATAGGGTTTGTAAGCGAACAGCATGGATCCTGATCAGACTGCACGGATGTGCAGGCTGGTCTTGATCCATGCTGGTTGCAAACCCATTATGTTGGTTTTGTTGTGACGCAGCTCATTTCATAATTATAGAAATTGTAGCAATTAGATTTGATTTACACAGAAATTATTTTAGTTGGAGTATGCAGGAAGCTTAAAGCTTATAGACACACTCTCAAATACATTCCTGGAACCAACCAGTACTGAGCAATATTTGTAAAGTTTCTTGCTCAAGGAAACAACGTCTGGCCCCTGACGGGGTTTGAAGCCACATGGACAGCGATCATAAGATTACTGGACCGACATGATACCCACTTAGCCATGTCGCCATAAAGTAATTGAATCTGTTGTATTTCAACCAGTGGAAATACTAACCTATTTCTTTTGTCATACACAGGTAGCCTTGATTCATTGATTGGAACCCAGTATTTAAAAATTTTTGCTCTACTGTATGTGGTAAGGGGAAAGTTATCTCAATTATGCAGGTGTCCATTAACTGAAGTTATAAGTTGCATTTAGTTTCAGACTATATTTCTCCTATAACTCATTGATAAATTTAGTATCTTTTTTATACAAATAAATTAATTTGATATCCATTTGACATTTCTGTTTATTTAGAAAACAGACATTTCAAGTAAGAAAAAGCTGGGTGTTGAAGAATTGAAGCCAACTCTAACTGACATCTGTATGTTGACTGATACCCAGTGTGATGACATCAGTTCACAACCTGAAATTGAAGTTCAAATTGAGAGTGAACAGTTAGAATGTATGTCTGACGAGGCGGCTAGGACAGATGGCAGACAAGAGTTAGTGTCACAGTTTGGAGATTTGTCGGTAAATGAGGACAGTTTACTGGGTAACTCTAATTACAGTGATTCCAGCTTCACTGAATCAACAAAATCAGAAGAGGAACTTCTGGCTAGTTATGTGCAGACTCCAAATTTAAATAATTGTTCAGAGACGGATAGTAAAGTAAATGGGAAAGAAATGAATAGTTTTGAACCTCTGGAAGCCAGGAGTCTAGGATTAAAATTTCAGACACCTCAGCCAACATTTCTCGAGAAATTGGCACTCAGACAACGGGTCAATGATGCTACGTCAAGTTTAGCCACATGGGTTTTTCCGAAAGAAGTGACGGAGCACCACGTCCAGATATTCTCTGGAAATAATAAGGTTAAACATATGCATGATGTGGCTTGTTCACCAATGCCGCAAAGTAGAAAAAAATTATCTTCAAATGATAACTTTAATGATAATCAAAATAAAGAAACTGGGGATATTAATGGTTACGATTACGATAAGCAAAAGGGCAACAGTAGCATAAATGATCACATGCATGAAACAAAGAAAGATACTTTGAATTGCAATTTTGACAGTGAAAATGTTACTAGTTGTGAAGAAACTCAAACAAATAAGGACACAAATGTAGACATTGAGTTAGGTACAGCTGAGTGTATTAATAAATCTTTGCAGTCTAATTATTCAACACCACACGGAAAAGTGATGTGTAGAGACTTTGCTTCAGACACAAACATTGATATATTTCCCCCTGTAGCTATGAACTCAGTGGCTTGTTCTCCAATCAGTGTGCCAGTCTGTGACTTCTCTGTTCAAAATGAGGTTGAAACACAGTCTGTTTTATGTTCACCAATCAGATTTGAGAATTGTGATGTATCGATTCAGCATGAAACTGAAATGCGTTCTATGATATGTTCTCCTATCCGTTTCCAAGGAAACGATGTGTCTATACAGAATGAAGTAGAAATGTGTTCAGTCATGTGTTCACCAATGCAGCTACAAGTTCACGATGTTTCAGTTCAAAATGAGATCGACACTCATTCCATAATGTGTTCACCCATGGTTCCCTGCCCGTCTGAAGACAAATATACCTTTACACTGGAGGCAGAGGTGAATGAGATGGGAACCAATACGGAGAGGAAAGTATGGAGCGAGCTTGGTTTACAGATTCAACCGGATATGGTAACCGCTGGTACAGAGATGGCAGAAAATCCGATGACAAGCACGTCAACCAGTATGACACCGCTGAAAATGAATAAGAAGAAAGGCATGAAGTGAGTAATACTTGATAAGATATCTGTTTGTATTGTAGAAGTTAGATCACAAATGCAATCTTTACATTTGTTAAATATGTATGATGTCCGTTGTTATTTCAATGGGTTTCAAAATGAACAAAAATGAATAAAGAAATGAACTGTAGACAATATATATAGACTCTTGGCAGATGAGCTTTTTTTTGTACACAAAGACAAGTAATGAACACCACTAGATTAAGCTGCTTGACTAAATCGCCAGTGGAAAATAATGATAAAATATTTAATGTCACGCGTTATTACAACACAGTTCAAGGCCATAACCTCAAATACACAATACAATATTAAATAAAATATACAACTAGTTGTCAGTCACTATTTCAAAGAATAATACATAATGCAATAGTAGAATATTGTACGTTATACACCAGGTTGTGTTATCATTTCTAAGATTTATATGAGCCGCGTCACAACAAAACCAACATAATGGGTTTGCGACCAGCAGAGATCCAGACCAGTCTGCGCATCCGTGCAGTCTGATCAGGATCCATGCTGTTCGCTATCAGTTTCTCTACTAGTTATAGAGTTTGTAAGCGAACAGCATGGATCCTGATCAGACTGCGGGGATGGGCAGGCTGGTCTGGATCCATGCTGGTCGCAAACCCATAATGTTGGTTTTGCTGTGACGCTGCTCATATATAATACAGTAGCAAAAATACTGTAAAACAATTTGTGTCACAATTTTAACTCAATTACATACTTGTGATTATACACTATTGAAATATGTATTTGTACATAAACGTGTAGATTTTATTTTTCGAAATTACATTTTTTTTTTCATTTTTCATGCCAGATTTTTGCTTGATGAATAACACTGACTTATTAATGTAGGTTTAGATATAACTTATAAGCTTTAATTTAAAATTTCTACTCTGAAACCAGGCTGACGGCAGAGGATGTACGCAAACAACACCCGAGGGTTCTTGCCAATGAGCTTGAGACCTTACGTCTGGAAAACTTCAGGCTAGAAAACCAGGTCAAGGCTTATGAAAAAGATAGAAAAAAACTGGTTGTCCAAAAGGTAAAATATTTACTTACTTTGTAACTCTGTGTTATTAACGAGATTCATTTTGAGGTCTTCCTTTACCTGTCAACCTGGGAAGCCCTGAAAGGGTGAATGGAGTGTCATTCTGACTAAAAACCAAAAGAAAAAAAATATTTAAAGCGCCTAGGTCTTCGCATAACTTATCATTTAATCTTTATTTCATAATGTTCACCTTGAAACACTTCAAAATTGTTATGCAAAACCTTTGATAGAAATGGTATATATACTGACTTTATAGGCAAATTTAGGGATCATTAAATTATTTTTAGAACCATTTATCCTGCAGGACAAGTGAAGTAGCAGCTAAATTCTATTATAAGGCTGCACTGTACTGCTCATCCTTTTGCAAAGTCTCTCAAATTCTGATAATGAATATGGGCATATGAATGGAAATTTTGATCCCTGTGTATAGTTTAAAATTAGTAGTTTTAACATTCGGTGGTTTTATTTGATAAAATTGGTTATATTCGATAAAATGTATACTATAGTTTTAAAGTGTATTAAGCCAGTCATTGAATGTGCCAGTGCTAAATTTGATGACAGTTAAGCTATATATCTAATGCAAAAATTATTGTTTGGATTTTAAAAAAGGATAGTTTAATTTATTGCCTCAAAAGTGAATGGCGCATGCACAAAATCATTGCTAAATGGATAAAACCCTACTTAAATATCAAAATAATATCTTGTTCCGGAAAATTTTATTCTGTTTACAAACATTATTCGTGTGTCTTAAATAACAGACACTTTCTATGTTACAACTTTTTCAGGAATCAACCATATTTTAACAGAACCAATATAATTTTACTGTTGATGAATTTTATGAAAATATTTCATATGATATAGATTTATACCCTTTAACAGAAAATATGTCACTGTTTATATATTAGGATTTACAAGTGAAGTTTGAAGAAAATAAAGCAGCTCTTCGGGAGATGGAAACCAAATACAGTCATGATGTTGATGAATGGCAGAACAAACAGCAAGCCCTCGAGTCAGAAATCTCTGTCCTAAATCTGGAACTAGAAAATAATATATCTGTCCTAAAACTGGAACATGAAAATGAAATGTCTGTCCTAAAACTGGAACACGAAAATAAGGTTATGATAGTTTGGTTGTATCTAGTGAGCTTTACATGTATATCAGTGTTGCATCTAGAATTTCAAAATTATGGGGAATTATCTGCCAGTCAACTGAAAAATGTTGGGGATTTGAAAAAATGTGGGGGACATCTTCATTTATTTTAGGCTTAGGCATTTTTTGACAGCTATTGTCTGCTCAACAATGGAAATAGAAAAAAATAAAATATTGACAAATACTAGTAAAGTGCGCACATCAAACCGTCAATACACACTCCAGATGACCTGGTAGGCTGCTACATGTGATCAAGTACATTTCTTGCATATTAGACAGGATTATCTACCGTTTTACAACCGGTGCTAAAGAAAACCCCTGTCTTACACCCCCCATGTAAGACCAAGTCGCGTGCTTTAAATAAACGTCATTGCCCTGCGCCGCCTTTATGAATAAATTGCGTTCTTATTGATGCCCGTCACTTAACCGTTTGAATGAAGTTGTAACGTTCATTTTACGCTACTTATAAGAAAAAAGTGCGTAATGAGAATATCAGTTTTCGTAATTTCTGTTCGGAAAATAATTTTGATTGTAATATGCAAGAAAAAAAAGAATCCAAAACACCAGCTGTCAGTTACAGACGAGCAAATATCTAGCTCTCTGGTAACTGTTTAGCGGAAACTCGGCAGAGCCTCGTTACGGCCGTAAACAGTCACCCTCGAGCTAGATATTCCGGTCTGTACCGGTCTGTATTTAAGTCATTACTGCGAGTGAAAACAAACATGGCAGAAGGGTTCCAGATACGATGAAGATTAACTGAATTAAGTTGAAAAGATTGTCAGATTCACAACTTCGTGCGCATTGATTTCATTAAAAATGCGTGATCTGCAAAAATTATATGCAAATTGCACATCGCGCAGCCAAGATGCAACACTGAGAATCTATAGATTTTCCTTTTCAGCAAAAAGAATAGTAAGGTTTTCATTTAATATTAATGATTGGCGATCCATATCATCGGTTGAAATGCTTTTAAAATTGGTTGTATTTTCAGCCTGTAGATTAAAGTATCAGCCTTGAACCTTGGTGAAATCTGTTGTTGTGGTTGGCACATCTTTTTCCTCAGATAATAATGAAAACCCTGCAGGATTAAAATGTGACTGATTTTATGTATTCCATTTGGCAATATCGTTAGTTCAGGGATGGTGTTAATTAAAAGTCCCAAATGATATAATGTTGATATATACTAGTACTTGAAACTTCTTGTTTTTGTCTTGCTTGCCTAGCTGTATTCTTGATAAATATATTCTATATTACTTGTAGTTATAGAAAGCTCTCAGCTTATTTTAGATTCTAAATGACTAACCAATAATAATGTCAATTTTTGAAAACATATACTGTAAGGATTTTACTCTGGCTGTCCAAACAGACCGCAATATCTAGCTCAAGGTTAACTGTTAAAGGCAGTAATGAGGCTCTGCCAAGCTTAACATTTACCCGAGAGGGGGGATGGTGGGGGGTGTCTAAGACAGGTTTTCACAGATGTGAACAGTAGATAATCTTGTCTGATATGCAAAAAATAGTCAGTTTAAGTGGAGAGAAGGACATGTTTAACTCCAACTCTCTACGTCTGAATCAGTAAGTTAATGACCATTGTCTCATCCTTATTTTTGCTCCCAGAGATTTAACATGTAATGAGATCTACTAAACTATTTATCATTTTTAATTTACTTTATAAGTTATACAAATTTATTTTAGTTTGATTGTGCTGGAAGCTATAAGCCATATTGAAACCCCTCCTCAAATCTATTTTGAA